>NC_080099.1:4274742-4519742 GCF_950005125.1 Chionomys nivalis | reverse complement strand
CTGGATCAGGGTGATGCTGGGGCCAGTATCTGAAGATCAGGCCATGTGAGGGTCAGTTGCACCACCATCCAGCACGAGGGACCATCTGTGTCCAGGTGCTGCCCATAAGAACCTTCAGACCCTGGAATGCAGGGGCAGAGGGAGGGAAGTACCTCAACTCCCAAGTCCGTTCTTCTTTGAAATGAGGACACCAGCATTCCAGACAAGGTGGGAGGCATGCTCCTGGAGAAATCATCAAAGAATACGGCTGTGCTTTAGAATAGAAACTCTGCCTTCCATCTTCAGGAGGAGGTTTCGGGAGTGGCTAGGCTCACAACTGCTACCCCTCAGCTGTCTGTCCTTTGGAGACCGGATGCCTCCAGGAGATGCCTCACTTCACGCTTATATTTAAAGTCCTTCTCACCATCACCCATGTCTCTCTGTAAACCGCCAGGGTAGCTTACAGTGTACAGAATCACAGCTTCTGTGTGCCCCAGATAGACCCAACTCCTGAAGGGAGTGGTGGAGCTTTCTAGATGGAGTGGCCCATATCCAGGAGAGTGTTCGTCATGTGGGCTTGTGTTTGCTCGCTGTGTCAGTCTCTGAAGGGCTGATTGCCGGGGAAGCTGTGAAGAACACAGAACGCGACAGCGGCTCTCACAAGCACAGGTCCTATCACCACGAGTTCGTGACCTTGCCATGTTCTGGTGGGATATAACCCCATTTATGAAATCCATCTTTTCCCTCAGTTGTAGTAACTTGACTGCATTTTCCAAAGTTGGGACCTCTAGCAATCTTATCATTCCAGGAACCCGGGGCAAACATGAGGAAAAGCCCTCCTACAGCTGGTGCCTTCTAGACGTTCCTTCCAATGTCCAGTGTTCACCCGACAGGATCCTCAAATGGCACCAACTTTTTCCGGACCTCCCCACTCCTCTCTTGATGGTATCCTCTCTTCATTTTGAGTGGAAGTTCGATCAGGGTGACTAGGGAAGGGGGAGAGATAAAGGAGAGAAAGTCCACATTTGGGAGACATTGTTTCTTTCCCAAAAGTATCTGATCTTAATGCAAACAACAGAGAGTGAATGCCTTTTCTTGATGCAGAGATTTAAATTCACTGCTTACCTTCTGGAAGGAGAGAGCCTGGGGGAGAACGACTGATTGAAAGTGATAACTGTGTGGGGAATGACGGGGAGAAAGTGGTGGAGGATGACAGAGGGCGAGAAGACGCTAGAAGACAGAACAGAAGGGCAGAGAGAGGGGCAAAGTCAGACCAAGTGTGCACTAGACAGTGTCTGCAACAGGGGTGTGTGCATAAGGCTTGGTCTTCGGGCCAATGTGGAGAGATAGCTGCACATGAGGGCGCCAACCACTCAATAGACTAACTCCTTGATAGATTAATAATATTACAGCATTATCAGAGGTGGTACAAAGTAGGACGTGGGGCCTAGCTGGAGGGAGCGGACCACTGGGGCTGCACTCTAGAAAGATCCACTGCCTTTGGCTGTCCTGGGTCTTTCTAACTCACTGCTTCTCCGCTGCTATGCAGTGAGCAGCGGAGTTGTAGAATCCCATCACCATGCACATACATACACACAGACATACATACACACAGACATATGCACACATACATACACACAGACATACACGCACACAGACATACGGACACATACATACACACAAACATACACACACAGACACGCACACACAGAGACACGGACACATATACATACACAGAGACATATGCACATATAGAGATACGAACATACAAACACACGGACACACACAGACACACACAGACATACATATGCACACAGAGAGACAAACACATACATACACAGACACACACAGATATGCACACAGAGACACGAACACATGCATACACACAGACATACACACACAGACACGCACACACAGAGACACACACACAAATAATAAAAGTAAATAAAATAAAATAAAATAAAATAAAATAAGGGACCTTACTTGGAGGCAGCAGGATGGCTGTGATGGCAGTGGCTAAGAGGGAGTGACAAGCATTAGTTAGATGTGAAGAGTGTTCTAGAATGGCATAACCTGAAATGGACTATTCCATGGTAACTACCATGATATTGGAGGTCAGCAATAGACAACTGTATCCCCCTAGAAATGAGTCTATGGCTGAGAATGAGCTCCCGGAAGCCACACTTGTAGAGGATCACAGTGGTAATATATAAACCACTGAAGGAAAGTTCAAGAGGTGTGTAAATGCTACCTCGTCTTCGATATTAAAAATGCCATTTTAAAGCATGCGTTGTGTGGGTGGGGCTCATGAATATTAAATATCAAACTTTGGACAGCACCAATCAACATGTTCAGAATCTTACAGCCCTGCACAGGACTGTGCAGACATGTTACGCAGGCTACCCCTGCCCCCTGACCCTCTATCAGCCAAGGCCCTCAGTGGGTGCCAGGAACAGTCTGCCGCAGTCATGGGGACGTGGGGGAGAGAGGATGGAGGATGGGCTTCTCTGCAGCCATGGTGGTGGCTTCACTCAAGCACAAACTCGCCTCTGATTCCGGCACCCAGTGTGTATTTGTCCAGAAAGCTGAGTTCTGTTACACAGCTTTGGTGACCCTATGCCACACCCCTCTATGACTTCCATCTCCAAACCAGTCAATGGCCATTCCACAGTCCTGTTTGCTTGTCTGTGGGTCAATAGAACTCACTCATTCCTTGTACCTTAATCTGACACACATTTACTGAGGACCTGCTGTCTCGGATGCTGGGTTTGGTCATTGTCACCTACTTCCAAGTGGAAAGCTTCTACTGAGGGTAGAAATCAGACACCATGAATTAGAATAGAATGTTCTGCTCTCACAAATATAATCAGAGCCCTATTAAATACAAAGAAAGATGGGGGGCTGGAACACTACATGCTGCATGCTGGGCTGAGAACCTGAAATGCCTCTTTGGGGTCCTCATGGACTTCTAGCCGGATCTCCTGTAGTCTGGGTTACCCCCCACCCTATGACACTGTAACCACTGCACAGCATGCAGTGGGTAACACATGTGCAGACTTAGCTCTTTCCCTGCTTTCCCAGAGTGCAGCAAACGGTGCAGATGGAGACCTAAATGAGGCTCAGCCATGACCTCAGGGGACTCACAGGGGAGTGCAATGCGCCGTGTGCGTTCCTCTCACAGAAGAAACCTGGCGGGAGAAACCACCTTGTCCTTGTGGCTTAGGTATGAAGTGTTCCCTGTCCGAGTTTCATCTCTATCGCTGTGATAAAAAAAAAAAATGCCCTATAAAAAAAAGCGGCTTGCAAGAGAAAGGGCTTATTTTAGGTCACATCTCAGGGTACAATCCATCACGGCATGAAAGTCAAGGCGGCGAGAAGTTAAGGCAGCTAGCCAGCCACATCACATCCAGTAGAGAGGAATGCATGCATGTCTCCCTGATGAGCTTGCTTTTGATGCCACCCACATCCAGGGTGGGTCTCTCGTGGCCAGGTCTGACCTATGTAAGTCCTCACTGAGGCTTCACACGGGATTCTAGGTTGTGCCTCCGCTCGGAATGTCGTGTGATGGGAGCCCTTTTGAGGATCCAGATGCAAGAAGGAAGTCTTTGGTGCTCATCCTTGGGGGACCCACCCTGCCCTACCCGTCTTCTGCTTTCTGTCTGTTAGGGACCAAGGGCTTACTCCACCACATGTTCCCCATGCCGCGGTGTTTGTCTGAGCACATGGGGTCAAGCGACCCTGAATTGAGCCCCTGATGCTGCAGGCCAGGATAAACCCTTCCTCCACTAAGCTGCTTCTGCTGGTCGTGTTTACACAGCCACGAGAAAGCTAACACACTCACCATCAGGAATATGGGACTGCTTCCACCAAACTGCCTGGCTCTCCTTGCCACATCTGTCTGATAGCCAGGATCCCCTCGCCACATCTGTCCTCTCGCCACATCTGTCCTCTCGCCAGGCTCTCCCCGCCACATCTGTCTGATAGCCAGGCTCTCCCCGCCACATCTGTCTGATAGCCAGGCTCTCCCCGCCACATCTGTCTGATAGCCAGGCTCTCCCCGCCACATCTGTCTGATAGCCAGGATCCCCTCGCCACATCTGTCTGATAGCCAGCAGTTCTCACAAACTGAAGAGAGGAGCCCACTGGCACCCGCTGCTCAGAACCTCCCACTCTGTTTTGGCTGCTTATAGAAGCACTTATAATTTAGGGACAAATATTGTTAATACCTTTTACTGTTTCTAAGCAGGCTTCAGATACAATGAAGAAAGGATACAGGAGCTAGTGTTTGCTATTGGTGTCTACCGGGGCTCATGTACAGTAATACCATGTCCCCATTCCAGGCACCAGACTCCTTCCTGCCCATCACCACTGGGCTTGGCCCTCAATTGAGGCAGCTCCAGCCCACCCATGGTGCTCAGCCCTTGAAGCTCAGATGATTTACCTAATAAGGCTGTGACTCCATCAGCTTGTTCTGGTGACATTAAACAGCAGAGCCCTCAGTCATAAAACTTGCACATGTCTTCAGGAGCTGGGACCAGGCACTGCGGTTAAGGTTTTCTGTCTTCCGTTCCCTGGCTTGGAGGCCCAAGATGATAAGTCTCCCTTTTGTCCAGGGGAAGAGGAAAACACCATGGAGAACAGTGAATCTAAAAACCTGCAGACAATGAAAAGAGTCAGGATTCCTCTGATAGCTTTGCCTTGCTGGCAGCCTGCGAGTAAAACCCACACACAACGGTCCCAACTCCGCACCGTCTCAAGACCCCTGAGGCCCTTGCCAGCACTGGTGTCTCCTGTTGGAGAATTGGCCCACTTCTCAGGACAAGTTTTTAACAGATGGCACAGGTTGGTGTAGCTGTAGGCAGCACACCTGACTTGTGTGGTTTTCAAAACTTCTGTGGGTTCAGGAGGGGTGCCATTTCTGGCAGAACAGCTGACGTGTGCACATCTCATTTCTAGCTGCAATCTGATTCTCGCCATGGGCCTGCGCTGACGTCAGTAATAAACAATAATAAGATTGTAAACTACTGTTCTTTATAGTAAAATTATGCTTCTTGGGTGCATTATAAATCTAATAGCTATTACATCAGCGTCCCAGCTGTATATCAAACTTACCTTTTACACACAGTCTTATTCGCCTTCACCAAAATGGCCAGATTTATTATTACTGGTTAACCATGGCCCGTATTACGTCACAAATGACTAATCATTGAAAAATGAAGGGAGAGTGATGCCAGAGGTGATCTATCCTATGGCTTGGGGGTCGGGGTGACACCCAGTGGCAGCTGCCTCTTGGGCCCTCTCCTCTGCACCAGTGTGGATACAGCCATGCATCAGGGTCTGCACATGTACCCGGGTGCTGCGGGGAAGGTCCTGTGACCTGTGGATAGATGTGGCCATCACGCTGCACAAATTCTATGTAGACAGACTTCTAAGTGAGTAGTCCTTGCCCAGGTTTGCTTTGATAAGCCATCCTCCTTTTGTTCCGGGACCGGTGACTTCATCACCCCTGGGGAGGCTCCCGACCTCCTCAGCATGGGGACTAATGTGGCCAGCCTGTCTGATTTTTGCTCTGCAAATTTTCATAGAATAAGGGACTACAGAATAAACCATGGTAACCAGGGACCAAAAGCACTTGGCCACACTATCAACAGGCCAGAGAGGTGGCTTAGTGGTCCAGGCTCTTGTTACCAAATGTGAAGACTTGGGTTTAATTCCAGAAAGCTGCAGGAAGAAAGGACAGACTGGCTCCTGCAGATTGTCCTCTGACTTAGATACAGGCACGCGCCTGCCCGCATCCCCTTCATCGCTACACAAATATAAACATTTGAAATTTCACCATATTATTATTGACAATATTTACACACCTTGAGTCTCTGACTAGAGGTGCTAAGATGGCCCCCAATGAGTCCCAAAGCCCCTCTATCAATGTCCCCAAGGCTACAGGGGCCTGCTTGAGGAGCTTCTTACTCTTCCGTGAGAGAAAACAGAGCCCAAAGACAGTGAGGTGCCTATCTGTGGCCTGAGAAAGCAGAGCAGAGAGAGATGCAGACCCCAGGTTGATGGGCCACCCTCTGTGTGGTACAGTGGTACAGAGGGTCCCTCAGGGCCACCCTCTGTGTGGTACAGTGGTACAGAGGGTCCCTCAGGGCCACCCTCTGTGTGGTACGGCGGTGCAGAGGGTCCCTCAGGGCCACCCCTGTTTCTCAGAGAACGGTGGCAGAAAATACAAGTTGGTGACCCCAGGGCCCTGTGAAAGATCTGTCTCCTCCACCCAATACGGTTTCTGAGACAGAAGTGGTAAGGCTGGCTGGGCAGGAGGGCACTCTCCCCGTGGCATGTTTCTCTCAGCGGTGTTCCCGGCACAGCCAGCGCAGCTGGGGACACAGGTTGATTTGCAGGAGCCCAGCTCCTCGTGTCTCTTCATCTCAATCCTGGCACCTTTCCCGGTGAGGCAGGTCCTCAGGATGGACAATGTTCTAGCCCTCAGCGGGCTGGGGACAGGTAGAGAAGGGGCGTGGCTATGGGGGAAAGTCACTGCGCAGCCCAGAGTGAGATTCCTGGCTTGGCACCTGCTCCAGAACCTTCTTGAAGAAAAAAAGGTTGTCTTCATTAAGAACATTAATATTCATGCGGCATGGTAATTTTGACACGGAAAAGGTCTCTGTAACCTTTTCTTGTGTGAGGATTTTTTACTTCTCAAGGAAATTACAGTCCAGCAATGGCTTAATTACTGCTGGATTCCTTCGGCAGCTGTGAGGAGCTGTCAGTTTGGGGTTGCAGGAGCTGTCACATGGGGGGCAGCCGGCTAGGGGACAGCAGGGAGGGCCTGGCCCCCACGGGCCAGCAGGCGGGTGGGGCCCACACACCGTCCCCCATTAGTTCTAATTTAGCAGCCGGCTTCCCCCAGTGCCGGGTCATTTATTATTGGGATGCAGGGCACAGCTTGAATTAATAATCCATTTTTCACCCAACATATTTATTTTTTATTATAATGATTTTGCTCCTAATCCGTTTGGCTCTGATAAATTTGGCAAGGAATGACGAGGTGGGTGGGTGGCACCTACGAGCAGCTGCCAGCAGCCTCCTTGCTCACCATGAAGTCCCAGGGAACAGAGAACTGTCTTAATCTTTAACAATTATTTCATGCACCTGCATACACGTGCATGTTCATGCTGTGTGCATACACGTAGGGGGACACTTGTGTGTGCTCACTGATGTTGCGCTCAAGGTCAACTTTGGCTCTTTCTTGCTTTTTGTTGTTGATTTTTTTTTTTTTTTTTTTTTTTTTGAGACAAGGCCTCTCTCTCTGGGACCTGCGGCTCACCAATTAGTCTAAGCTGGCTAACCGGTGAGCCCCAGGGGTCTGCTTGTCTCCACTTCCCCAGTGCTAGTTTGGCGAGCACACACTGCCATGCTCAGGGTTTTGCGTGGCTGCTGGGACTGAACTGAGGCCCTCATGCTTGGCTAGCAGGCATGGTACAGAACTCTCCACCATCCTGCCTTAGTTTTCAAACAACAGCCATTGCGCCCACAGAAGTTGCTCCAGGCCTGAGAAAGTGGGTGCAAAGGACTGAGGGTACCCCTTACGTGCCGCCTGAGCCCTGGCTCAGCATATGGGGACGGGGCCATTGCCACACTGTGGTACCTTAAGCATCTGTGCAGCCTCCAAGACATCTTTGTTGAGATTCCCATGCCACCATGCTGACTCTCTCCCTCCTCTCCTTGACATCTCTGCTCCTCACTGCTGGATTCCTGATCCTGCAGGAAAGACTGTACGTGGAGTTTCAGGCATGCATGGGACAGCCTAGGAGAGGAAACGGCAGGCTACGACCTACCCCACCCCAGAGCGAGGCACCGTAAAGCAACTGCACTGAGCAGACAAGGCAGACTCCTCCCTGGGTCCAGGAATCTGCAGCCACACTTCTCCCTCAGAGCAAGCTGAATTGCCCTCGGTAGAGGAGCTCCCTGGTTTTATTGAAGTGTCGTTACAACACACGCTCCATCTTAAAATATGGAAGATACAACCTTCCCCGAGCACCAGAAAGCCATGTGCTTTGGTTCTCTCCAGAATCACAGTTAAAATGGAAGTTTGTGGAATGCTGAGAATTGGGGCCTGCCTCCACATATCCAGGACAGAAAGATGTTTGCTAGATCAGTCAGGACCCCGTGGGAGAAGCACAACAGTGAAGGCCCATTTGCAGCTGTGGAGGATAAATCAGCAACATTTCTGTCAGACTCGCCCTGGTGAGTCCCCGGCACATGATCTAAGGTCAAGCCCTGGCTTCCCGCCTGTCCTCCTGCACGCACACGCACACACACACACACACACACACACACAACCGATGATCCCATCAGCTCAAAGTCTTCAGTGCAGGGAGAGATGAAGCCAAGGGTTTTAGCCCGGTGGTTTCTGCCTCTGGTGGTCCGTGTTCTGTTCAAACCAACAGACATAACAGGGGAGAAATTAATAGGACACCATGTGATGGTGGTTTCTGGGCTCTATCAGTCCAAACTGGCAGGCGGCAGGCATGGCATGCAGCCTGGACTTTGGTGACATCGGGCAGGTCCATCCGGAGGGGCCAGCTGTAAAGTTGCTGATGTCACGTTGGATGCCAAGCCACTCCCTGGGCTCAGTGGAGGCATTGCAGACTGAGTGGAAAACACCAGCTCCCCAGGGCCTGGCTGCATACTTAAATTTACGTTTTTACAATCTGATGAAAAATCTTCCCAGGAGGAAGGTAAAGTCTCTCTGCCCCTCCACCTGTGCTAAATTCTGCAGTAAACAAAGTAAGTGCAGCCCGGAGAGCCATGCTCACTCTTATTGCTGCAGAGTACGCACCATCGGGGCCGGCCCTGTCTCCCAGGGCTGGGGATAAATAATACACACTGTGTTTTTAATATCATTAGGTAACCAAATAAAATAAATATTTTACACTTCTGGGCCATAACTAAGTAGGCGGGTGGCCCAGAGAGGAAAAAGTGGGAGCCAGAGAGGAGGTGCTGAGTACCAGGCTCTCATCAGAGTAGAGATGCTGGCTGGAGTCTTGGGGCTCAGTCACAATGTGCAGGAACAGTGAGAGTCCCGTGGTAAGGTTTGCAAATAATAACAGAAATATATAGAGTATCTGGTAGGGATCAGAATGCATCTCTTACACTCTAGAGAGAGACCAGCAGCCAGGCCAGGTTCCAGGCCTGTATTTATTGGCTTGGGATGGCACAGCAGTAAACTTCCTATGCCCGCGCCCAGAGCTCTTCTCTTTCCCTGTTCTGAGGGTGTTTATTAAGAACCAGCCACATGGGCTGATGTGATCGCATGTTTTTATGCCGATTTTTCAAAAGCTAGAGTCATTTTGGAAAAGGGAAGCTCAATTGAAAAAATGCCCCCAACAGGTGGGTCTGCAGGTAAACCTGTGGTGCATTTCCTTGGCTGGGGATTATGTGGGAGACCCTCAGCTCACTGTGGGTGGGGTCACTACTGGGCAGAGGAGTATAGGTTTAAGAAAGTCGACTGAGCAAGATGTGAGAAGCAAGGCAGCAAGCAGTGTTTCTCCATGGTCTCTGCTCAGTTTCTGCCTCCAGGTTCCCACCCTGACTTCCTCGGTGATACAGTATGACCTTGAAGTTTAAGATGAAATAGACCTTTTCCTTCCTACGTTGATCTTGGTCGTGGTTGTTTTATCACAGAAACAGAAACCCAAACTAAAACACCTGGGGACGTAGCTCTGCTGATTGATGGCTTTTCTAGCGAACAAGACTCTGAGTTTGATTGACAACGCTCCATAAACCAGGTGCCTGTAATCCCAGCATTTAAGGGGTGGATGAAGGAGGCTCAAGCTGAAAGTTACCTTGGTTACACTGTGAGTACAGGGCCAGCGAGGGACACCTGAGACTGGGTTTTAAACAACAAAATTTAAAAAAGTAAAAGAAAAGCCAAAAATAACAAAACAACAACAACCTTAGCAACAACAGAAAAACGAGATAAAACAAAAACCCAAGCAGCCACATGCAAGGGCTAGCTCACCAGGAGGGACCAGACATGCAAGGGCTAGCTCACCAGGAGGGACCAGGCGGAGCGGAGGAGAACTGCGATGTGCTCACTTCTGTGCCATGGGAGATAAAATGTGCTTCTTGAGGCTTCAGGGCTCCTGTGCAGTCTGGGGCTCTCTCTACCCTGTGACCAGGGGGCTTTGGAATGGAGAGTATCTGCTCTCCTTCTCTATCTAGAGGGGCAGATAAGGAGAAAACTATGCCCCAAACACCCCTGCTACCAGCAGAGTTGGCTTCTGTAACTCACACTGCTACCCACCACCGTTAGTGGCCTGGGTACAGGTCATGTCACCTCTGAGGATACACATGTTGTTGGTGGTGCTCTTTAACTCTTTGCTCTTTTGGGAGGCCTGCCATCAGTTCCCAATTAAATTACATGGAGGCTTATTCTTAATTATGAATGCCGGTCTTAGGTTGACTTATTTCTTACTGGCTTTTCTTGAGTTATCCCATCTACCTTTTGCCTCTGGGCTTTTATCTTTCGCTATTCTATATACCTTCCTTGACTTCTTACTCCGTGGCTTGCTGTGCAGCTGGGTGGCTGGCCTCTGGAGCCCTCCTCCTTTTCTTGCTCCTTCTTGATCTTTCCTCCCAGATTTCTCCTCCCATTTATTCTCTCTGCCTGCCAGCCCCACCTCTTCTTTCTCCTGCCTCGCTGTGGGCCATTCAGCTCTTTCTTAGCCTATCAGGTGTTTTAGACAGGCAAAGTAGCACAGCTTCAGAGTTAAACAAATGCAGCATAAAGAATGCACCACATGTTTGCATCATTAAACAAATGTTCCACGGCATAAACAAATCTAACACATCTTTAACTAATGTTCTACAACACACATGGGCACTGGTTAGTCAGAAAATGAATTAACACACACCTACTTGTCTGTCATGCAAGTTACCCACTCTATTGCACCCTGGGATGATGAGGTAAATTGTAGAGTGGCCACTTCACTGTGGGAGGAAGGCTTGGGGGTACACAAGGAAAGACAGGGTCACCTAACCTTCCTTTGAAATATGGGGCCACTTTCATGGCATCTTTGAGTACTGGGAGGCAAGAGCTCTTGCCATGCATGCTAGATCAACTCCCACACTCAGGAGGTGTGAGACGCCACTGGTATAATAAGTCTGTGAGTAGCTGCAGAGAGAACCAAGAGAGGGAAAAGGGTTGGGGCAGGTGTGCCTGCAGCAGCTCCCTTCCGGGCTGGGTGGCTCTCATCAACCACCGAGAGATGGGAGGTATTTTCAAGTACGGGGCACCAAAATGGTAAGAGGGAAGGCAAACTGCCTTCTCCCAGTTCCAAGGAGTAAATGGTAGTTGGGCCAACTGAAACCAGGGCATCTTTGTCCCTGACTGACTGGCCCAGGGATTCCCAGAGGGGCCCAGATGTCTTCCGAAAAAGATTTCCTCACCCTGCGACCTACTCCATCTTTAAGTGAGAATGTTATACCTGGAACCACGGCAGCCATTTGTGGCCTGGTACAATGATCAGAAGGAAGCAGAGGCCACGACTACAACAGAAACAGATGGCGCTGACTCCGCAGGATCACTTGACTTTCTCCGCTTAAGGCGCTCACAGCCCCAGCAGCGCTGCTCTAACTTCTCCACGTTCCAACTGGACAGCTTACCCTGTGTCTCAAAGAACCCCTGGAGAGGAAGTTGAGACACAGTGAAGGCCCCTGGGAGGTGGACTAGGCGGCCCCTGGGAGAGCGCTGTGAAAACGGTGACCAAACACAGAAATGGATGCATGGCTCACGCTGCAAGTTCAAACTCATAGGCTCGAAGCTACGGGGACGCCAATGTGATGCAGCTGTGCCGTGTCAGAGCAGTGACGACCAACCTGATTGTCAGCCTGGTTAGATCTGGGAGTTACCTAAAAGGCAAGCCCCTGAGTAAGTCTGGGAGGGTATTTCCTGGAAGGGTTGACTAGCCCCCAAATGGGCGGTACTTCCTGCCCCCAAATGGGCGGTACTTCCTCTGGCAGTTCAGATACACAGAGGTCCAAGGAGAAGCAGTGTCTCACCCACCTCCTCACTTTGGGCATCGGAGTGTCTAACCATTATTCTGCTCTCCTTCACTGACATTAGAACCCAACTTCTTCATCCTTACAGTGTGAGCTAAAGACCAGCGGCTCTCCAAGTGTGCCCCAGGCCTTCAGCATCAGATGGGGACACCTGAGGCCTTGTGGACTGAGCAGAGACCAGGTATTGGTGTCTCCAGGATGCAGACACCGTTGCTGGACTCCCCAGTGCATGTCCTGTAAGCTAATACAATAAACCTCTCTGTAGTATGTATTTATTCTATCCTGTTCTGAAGACCCCTGGCTGACACAGATGTGGCATGTGGCTAGGTTGGGACAGCATCCCCAGGGTCCTAGTGTCCAGGCATTAGAAGGTACCCTCAGAGAAAGCTACCTTGGGTCCCAGAAAGCTTCCAGGATAAAGCTGGGCAGGAAAGAGGGTTTTTCTGTAAGGTCTGAGACCCCCTAATGCCGTAGGGGATAGGTACCATTCTGGGTATGAGTGCAAGCGAGGTGTGGGCCAGGAGGCTTGGGGTTCAGTGTTGGAAAATACAGCCCAGCGCACCCACCCCTGGGAGACAGTGGGTCCAACTGGGTAGTTTTGGCAATTATCATCATGGGTTCGCTTTTGCTGAAAATGCCTTGAAGGCTTTTGTAAGAAGCCTGTTGGAGTGGGGGTAGAGACACTACCCTCCTATGCTCTCATGTCCTTCTCTGAATTTCCCTCTTCTGCAGGCCTGTCTAGGTGCTACTGGGTGGGGGCTCCGGGGCTCGGTGAACCACTGGGGCTCAGGATATTCTGGGGCAGCAGCCTAAGAGAGGTCTGCAGAATCCTGCCCTTCTGCTCTGCTTCTCACTTACCCCGGGGCGGGGGTGTTGCCTGGGGTCCTCTCTGTGGCCCCTCTGCTCAGTGTTGGAGCTGCCCCACTTACAGAAAGAGTCCTCCAAACGCTGGCCCTAATGTCCTCCCTCCCCAGCCTCTCCCTCTGCTGTACTTGAACAGTGACAGGATTGGGTCTCCTTATTGGGTCTAATCCCTCCCTTTCAGAGAATCACAGTCTCCACCCCACCCCCACCCCCGGACTCCCATCTCAGCTCCCTGCAGCCCCACATCTTCTGTGAGTGCACGGTGCATTGTGCTTGACACAAGAATAAACACACACAGGACATAGACCCTACAATTAAGGACATTAGAGAGGCCATGTAATTGAGTGTTAGGAACAGGCAAGACCTTTAGAATGGTCTAGAATCAACCTCTTATTTACATATGAACAAGACGAGACCCTGAAAGGCAGTTCCACAGCTGCTGATGGGCCTTCAGCCTCCCGAGCCTCCGTCAGCCCCTTATAGACTACCCTGTCTCTTGATGCATGGGCTCTGCCTGTTTAGAGCACTGGACTACAGGAACTCCCTGCAGAGAAGCAGGCCACATAGGAAGAACCCAAGCACCTCCAAATCCTTTGATATACCCCCTTCTCTGTTCCCCAACAGATTTTCACAGGAGCAGGCAAAGTAACAGAGGAACAAAAAAAACCCTGCAAATATGTCTGCTACCCCAGCTCTGGGCAGCTTAGCACAGCACCTAATCGATTCCTAAGATCTAGCCCAGCCCCACAAGAAAGCCAAGAGAATCTGTCAGCTGTGCGTGCAGCTCCAGGATAGAGACTCACCTACCATGTGTGAGACTCTGGGTTCCGTCCTCAGAGCACGTAGAAAGAGAGGAACTGCTGAGCATGGTCACACATGCCACACGGTCTCAGCACTTGGGAAGCCAAGGCAGGAAGATGGCAAACTTGAAGCCATCCTGAGCTACACATTAGAGCACTGCTCCCCACCCCAGCAGAGAAAACCAACAACCAAATAAAGGTCAGTTACACAACAAATAACATTAAGATAATAGGAGCATACTCTGGCAATGTAGCTTCGGTCACGTGCTAATTACTATGGAGGAAAATCCCTGCTGCCTCGGCAACCATTTTGCTCCCCTGGCTGCAGGCTGCAGGCTGCCCCCACTGCAGGCTGCAGGCTGCCCCTGCTGCCAGGATGTCTCGTGTTTTGCTTGCTGATCTAACTGCTCATGTGACACATTCAACCTTTTAAATAAATCATTCATTTCTTTAAAGGTTGCCTATGTCACGGAGTTGTGATGCTCCCGATGTCTAAAATAACTGTTTATTTGATGTCAGACACATCAGACATAAAAATAAATGTGGCTTGGTAGAGTTTAAGGCAAAAATTTGATACCTTTGATCTGGGTTTGCTTCATTGCTGAACAGACTGAAAATGTTTTGGGCAGGCTTGGGAGAAAAAGAGAGGCCGTGGAGCCTGTCTTCCTGTGGCCCTCTTCTTCCTCCCTTGGTCTATTTAGGCCTTGCTCCTTCAAGCACCCATTGTTTCTCCCTTTGGCTCTTTAGAGCAGCACCTGGGGTAGGATTCATGCATCGCCCAACACACCTTGGATGCTCCCAGGTGCCGTGGGCTCAGGCTCTCGAGGGTAGGGGTGGGAACTTTCTATTCCTCATACAGCCCCACACTGTGCCTGGAGCACAGTGGCTACTCGGTCACCTTAATTATAGTTTCGACCGCTGCGATGAAACACCACGGCCAAAGCAACCCGGGGAAGAGTTCATTTGGTTTACACTTCCATATTGCAGTTCATTATCAAAGAAAGTCAGAACACGAACTCAGACAAGGCAGGAACCTGGAGGCAGGAGATGATGCAGAGACCATGGAGGGGAGCTGCTGACTGGCTTGTTTCACATGGCTCGTTCAGCCTGCTTTCTTGTTGAACCCAGGACCACCAAACCAGGGATGGCAACGCCACAATGGGCTGGGCCCACCCCCCACCCCTCACCCCATCAAGTACTAATTAAGAAAATGTTCTATAGGCCCCACCTACAGCTGGATCTTAGGGAGGCATGTTCTCAGTTGAGGCCCCTCCCTTCAGGCGACAATAACTTGTGTCAAGTTGATGTAGAACTAGGCACTCACCAGTGTGCGCTGGTTAAAGAAATGCAAGGCTGAAAGTATTTGTAGCTTAAGGTTGAACCTCTAAGAAAAACAAATAAGAGGTATCTCAAGCAGCTACGTGTACAAGATTTGGGAAGAAAAAACCAAACAGCAATACAATGGGGCAAATGGCAGGTGGACCATCTAGTGAAGACATGGAGTAGGACATACAGAATAAAAGAAAGTAAAAAAAACCCTGAAGCAAAATGTAGATGAAGAGAAACAGGTTAAATCAAGTTATAAGAGCCAGTGGGTCAAGCATAAACTAAAAGCGAGCATGCATAACTAATAATAAGTCTCCATGTCATGATTTGGGAGCTGGTTGGTGGCCCAAGAGAAAGCCTGCTACATAAAAGTAGGTACAATCAATCATTTACCAATAAAAGTCATAAAAGATTTTCTTTTTGGCATAGTGTGCTGTTATGTTTTATAAGAGCAAAAGCAAAGTTCCTTACAATTAAGATATGTACACTTGCTTGGTTTTATATGAAGAACTAGTTCTTGGTTGGATATGTGATGGTGTAGCATACAGTGTCCTAAATCGTTTCCAGAGTTGATTGATATATTGATTTTACAGTCAACAATGCCAAGGTGGCTGCTTTGCATCAATATATAATACAAAATGGTAGGAATATGCTTACAGTCATTTGAATATTGTTGGGAATTCTGTCCTAAAACCAGATTAATATTCATTCAATTTTTAAACATGACATTCACGGTAGTAACTCAAATACCAATTTTTAGACTCAAATGTTCTAACATAATCTAATTCAAAGATAGACAGTTTCATAATTATATCTTAGGAATGATGATCAAAATGTTAAAGTATTTTATATAAACAAACTAGTATGTCTCAATAAGAGCAAAAAACTTGGTATGTATAAAAAAAACACTGCAGTTCATAGCACATAATAAGTCTCAAATCGAAGGCTGAGGTTTTTCAGGCAGTGTGTGCTGCCATTGGCTGATGTAGTTGTGTGTTTTTTTTTCCTCTTGGCTCTCTTGGGGGTCCACCACCCAGCACCCAATTAAATCACATGGAGACTTATTCTTACTGATGAATGTCAGGCCTTAGCTTGGCTTGTTCCTAGCCAGCTTTTCTTAAGTGATCTCATCTACCTTTTGCCTCTATTCTGTGTGTCTTTCTCTATTCTGTGTGTCTTTCTCTATTCTGTGTGTCTTTATTCTATGTGTCTTTCTCTATTCTGTGTGTCTTTCTCTATTCTGTGTGTCTTTATTCTGTGTATCTTTATTCTATGTGTCTTTCTCTATTCTGTGTGTCTTTCTCTATTCTGTGTGTCTTTCTCTATTCTGTGTGTCTTTCTCTATTCTGTGTGTCTTTATGTGTCTTTCTCTATTCTGTGTGTCTTTCTCTATTCTGTGTGTCTTTCTCTATTCTGTGTATCTTTATTCTATGTGTCTTTCTCTATTCTATATGTCTTTCTCTATTTTGTGTGTCTTTCTTTTCTTCTTACTCTGTTGCTGGCTGGGTGACTGGGTGGCTGGCCCCTGGTATCCTCTTCTTCCCCTTTTCTTGCTTCTCCCTCTTCTTCCTCCTCCTGTTTATTCTCTCGCCTGGCAGCCCTGCCTATCAATTCTCCTGCATTGCTATTGGCCACTTAACTTTTTATTAGACCAATCAGGTATTTTAGGCAGGCAAAGTAACACAGCTTCACAGAGTTAAACAAATGCAACATAGAAGAATGCAGCACATCTTTGCATCACTAAACAGATGTCCCACAGCATAAACAAACGTAACACATCTTCAAGTACTGTTCCACACAGGCTGGCATGATGACGTATGCAGTACAAAGTGTAGATGTGTGTTCAGAACCAAGGAGATAGTGAAGCTGTGCAATGCATGCAGCACAGCTGAGCACTTCCTCAAAGACCGCAGATCCATCATGGATTTGGTTTGGAATTAATTTTTAGTTTTTGTACATTCAGATACACTATATTGATGCTAAATTTCCCATGACCCCCACATTCAGTATTGAACTTGGTATGGGGTCACTGCCCACAGCTGAAAAAACCATAAGAATTTTGATACTAGGGCTTTTTAGGGCACCAGTAAGGTGACTCATGCCTGGTATTTTAGTATTAGCATACGAGGCAGAAGGGTCATAAGTGGGTAGCCATTCTGAGCTACATAGTGAACAAACTGTCACACACACAGAGACACAGGCACACAGAGATCTATTAAATGGAGCTATAGTATAAGACAATGTGGCACTGGGCTGGGTGGAGTAGCGTAGGCTTGAGGCTTGAGTGCCTATTGTTTGGCTTATAAGACAATGCAATGAGATGCTTTTCAATACAATGATAAATCAGATACCAGTGTGAGAAAATAAGGAACTGATGCAATACGAACAGAGACATGGATACTAATATCACTGTGGGGGGAGACAATAATTATAGTTTTAGAATAAAGCAGAGAATATTTTCCTGGCCATTGAGACAGTAGGCTTTTCTTAAACAAGATAGTGGTCATTGTTTGCAAAGCACTAACCCTCAAAGAAAACATCTGTAAAACGAGTATGTTAAAGTCTAGAACTGGGGACTGGAGAAATGGCTCCTCAGAAGTTAATGACACTCTCTGGTCTTTAGAAGACCTGGGTTTGGTTCTCAGCAACCACACCACAGATCACAACCATCTCTTAACTCCAGCACAGGCCCTTTTCTGGTCCCCATGGGTACTGCACACAAGGGGCAGCACTCACGTGCATATAGTCAAGACACTCACATGGAAATATTAAAATATTGGAGAATGTCAGCCTGGGGAGATGGGCTCGGTTGATAAAGTGCTACTGCACCAGCCTAAGGACCTGCATTCAGCTCTCCAGTGCCTAAGCAAAAACCAGTAGCAGCAACATGCACCTGCAGCTTAGTGCTGGGGATTGGGATGGGTGGTCCTGGGGACGCGCCGACCAACCTGTGCAGCTAAAGTAGCAAGCTCCCACCTCAATGAGAGCCCTGTCTAAAAAGAGAAGACCTATAAAGAGAGATACTTGATGTCAGCCTCTGAGCAAACACACACACACACACACACACACACACACACACACTCAGGCAACCATAATCTCCTGCCCCCATAAATACATTTCAAACTTCTATTTATCGAAGCACACTACCATATGGTATCCCTATGAGTGTAAGAATGTTCTGCAGTACACTTCTCCAGCAATCGGCTGTTTATAAAACACCAAGCAGGTATATGCCAGAGCTCAGTAAGAAAGGCAAGCCAGTGGAAGCCTTTGTGAGAAATGAGCAGGCATTTCACTGGGGAGAAGAGCCTTTTAAGATCAGAGCAGGACTTCCAGCCTGTGATCTGAGCAACTGGGGGAAACTTCCTCCCTAAAAAGGCATCTATTAAGTTGGTTGGATCTCACAGAGGCAGCCATGTGACCTCTGGAAGAAGATCAAAGGGTTTTCACAAACTGAGAACCACTTTGTTCAACAATTCTTCAGGACTTGGAGAGAGCAATGAGTGGGCACGGCCTTCGAGTTACAGGCTGTCCCCACCCCACCCACCCCTCGCCACCTTCCTTGCCAAGCGCTGTCTCAGGGGTAAGATAGCCAGGCACAGTTCCCGCCCCCACACCTGAGGAGGGAACTATTCCACACTACAAAGCACTAGATTGGCATTGGTAAACCCTACTGCCTTCAGCTCCACACTTCCTGCTCCCAGACCGAGTGGCAGTGAGAGGCAGATGCTCCCCCAATTCCCTCACTCCCAGCAACTGCTCTTCACGGGATATGAGTGGGGTCCTCGTGAGAGGGCAGCGTTTATCTCCACAGCTCGGTGCTGAAGTCTGGAGGCCAGGCAGTTGAGTGAGCGCACCCATGTTGTCCATACTTCGCCGTGAATATTGGCCAATCCCATCATTGCTGGCTCTGTGCTGGGCATGGCCTATCGTGGTTCCAGTTCCCAGCCTCTCCTGACCCTGTACTCCTGGCTCTTTAGGAGAGACACCAAGAAACATGTATCGCTCTCACCTCCTGCTTAGCACATAGCTTTGAAGCAAGGTGATTTCCCCAGCGGAGGTCAGGGCAAGCCTCAAAGACTAGTAATACCTTACTCTGCCTAAGGCTCAAGTGGAGAGACTCATGCCAGAGAGCAATATCCAAAACACCACAGCAATCAATATCATGGCCATCAAAGGCCAACGGGACAACGTGCTATCCGCAGATGCAGAACACCTGGAAGCTTAATGAGAAAGAAACCAGGACAGTATTGCATGTGTCAAGCCATCAGACTGCACCCCATAGATAGCTCAGTTAGTCTATGTCAAGTCCAAGGAGAGAGATGAAGGGGTTAAAACTACAGCCAAGTGGTGTTCACCGAGTCAAGCACTTCCTGCTCTGCAGGGCATTTATAGGGTCGTCCCAGCAGGGCTAACCTTGTAAGCTTGCCACATCTCCAAGTCATAGGCAGATCCAAAAGTATGAAACAGAAAATGTACTGTTTCAGGGGCTTAGATACAATCTCTCGTGGCTCCATGGCTCACTGCTAATCCATGCTGACAGGGAATGACCCTAGAAAGCCAGATTGAAAATTTAAAACTTTAGGAGAAATGAACAAGAACATCAGAAGTACAGACCTCCTGAGGAACAGACTTCACTAAATCAGCACCCTTACATAATGATATGTAAACAGAAACCAGACAGTGACAGTGTGTTCCGGGGTGGTTCTCAGTACCCACAGTTACAACAGCAATTATCTAAAATGCAAGGACTTAACAGGAAGTCACAAGACGTGAAAACTAGAGCACACAGGTACGGTTCTAGTTTAAGGCCAGGAATGCAACTGTGAGAAGACCTGGATACTGAGCTTAGCATGCAGGGGTCTAAAGCGGCATGGTGAACACACTCATAGGCCAAAGGAAGTTATCCCTAAAGAATGAAGGGGTGCACCATGATGGCAACTCAGCTGAGACTAAAGATGCAGAAACCATGCCTTAGACACGGGAAACCCTGCAGTCCACGAGAGCCATAGATATAAAGAAACCTTCACTAAAATCTATTAACTGTAGATTTGAGCCAGCTGGAGAAAGAGCACAAGAACTAATTTGGAGGGAGAGAGACAGAAGCTACACAGCCTGGGGCTGGGAGATTGCTCAGTGGGCTAAGTGTTTGCTGTGTGAGGTGGTGACCCGGATTCAGATCTCTAGAACCCATTTAAAGTCACGTGTTGTAGGAGGCTGTTGTTCATTTCCCTGATACCCAGACTCCCGAAATAATTACTCAGAAACTGTATTATTTGCAATACTGTTTGGCCAATAGCTTAAGCTTATTTCTAACTCACTCTTACATCTTAAATTAATCCATTTCTATTATTTTATATTTTACCATGAGGCTCGTGGCCTACTGGCAAGGTTCCACCTGGCAGCACGTGTCTTTCCCCCCTGGTGGCTACATGGCATCTCTCTGACTCCACCTTCTTTCTCCCAGCATTCAGTTTAGTTCCCACCCCCCTCACTAGCTCTGTTTTGCTAAGCCATTGGCCAAAAGCAGCTTCTTTATTCATTTACCATAAAAGCACCATATACACAGAAGGACTTCCCACACCAGTCACACATACCTGCCACCCCAGTCCTTACTGTGAAAGAAAAGGCAGAGGCAGGAGAATCCTCAGCAGCTCACAGGAATCCCGTCTCCAACGGGATGGAAGGCAAAGACTTACACAGTCGCTATCTTCTGACCTTATACATATCACACACACACACACATACACGCATGCACACATATGTGCACACATACATACACACCCCATTCAGACACTAATACTTTTATTTAAAGAGAGACTAAGCAATATGAAGAAAAGAGTGGGAAAATAAACAGCCTTAGAAAAGTGCAAAATATTAATAATCTAATTTAACCCACACATCCCATGGAGAAACTCTAACTGCCCTTTAATAATTAGCCCCCACCCCAGCACGAAGCAGCTAGAGCAGTTGCTGCCCCTTTCCTCAAACCTGTCAGGGTCACTACTTCAGAAAGGAGAGAGGGTAGGGCCAGGAGAGCCTCCCCCACCTTGCTGGCAGGGAGTGCAACAGTGGTAGGCAAGGCTCAAAGACCACTGAGCACAAATGGTTCCCGCCCCGCCCTCCACACAGCTACTGTGTTCCCGCCATGAGCACCGTAATAGCCAGGGCACTGGGTCACCGTCTCGGTTAGGGTTTGTATTGCCGTGAAGAGACACCATGACCACAGCGACTCTTATAAGGAAAGCATTAAATTGGGGTGGCTCACTTTCAGTTTCAGAGGTTCAGTTCATTACCATCATGATGGGGAACACGGCAGTGCGCAGGCAGACGTGATGAGAGCCCCACATCTTTCAGGCAACAGGAAGTCAACTGAGACATATCCTGAGCATAGAAAATCTCAAAGCCCACCCCCACAGTGACACACTTCCTCCAACAAGGCCATACCCAATCCAGCAAAGCCACACCTCCTAATAGTGCAACTCCCTATGAGATTATGGAAGCAAAATACATTCAAAGTATCACAGTCGCCCACCTGAGAACCTTTCGGCCTTTTTCCTCCCTCTCCCAGACTTGGCAGGCCCTTTCCTGATTGGCCCTTGCCTTTACCTCATTTCCTTCTACTCAGCTAGTCAGAGCCCACTTGAGCCTACACAAACCTCTGGACCCAGCCTTTCCTGGGTGACCTGCTCCTGTGCGCCCTCACCTTTCACACCCATGAAAACAAAATCTTCCTTGCTTTATTTATTTATTTATTTATTTATTTATTTATTTATTTATTCTCATCCTTGTTCTTCATGTCGGTGGAAAAGAACCCATCAGAGAAGAAGATCCACCCCATCAATGCCAAACAATATAGTTACACATACTGGTAATGGTAATTTGTAAGTAACTGTAAAACTCTGTATAATTATACACTTTATCATCATCTTTTGAAATAAGTATTTAAAACTATATAAACACAACCCTTCCTAGGCCCTTCACGTATACAGCTGTAACATTTGACAGTAGCTGGGAAGAAGGAGAAAGAGCCGGGCTGTAGTAGGACACAACACCAAATGATTACTCAGAGCCAGAGGAGGGAATGAAGGAACCAGACATTGGAAATAAGAAGGCCAATGTAACAAATGCCATGAAAGAGTTGCCGTATGTTTCTTTAAAAGGCATGAGATTATATGTTATAATAATTGCCAAACTATATTGTTGTGCTTACAAGCTAGAAGCTCTCTGTGGAAAACAATAATGACATCAAAATGAAGGAGGAAATGGAAATACAGATGAGAGAATTTTATATATGATATTATAACTAAGGTGTGCATGTGCGTGTGTGCATGTATGTGTGTGTGTGATCAAACCAGTATCTCTCCAAGTAAGCTGGGCATGTGTCCATTAAGCAGCAGTGGTCTTCTTGTCTCTGACGAACCCCCTCCACGCTGAGGTCATGGATGCCACTATGCCTTGCCTTTCTGCATGGCTTCTGGGGAAGTGAACACAGGTCCTCATGCTTATGCAGCAAGGAATTTACTAACCAAGTATCCGTCCAGCCCTGAAGCCGGTGATGAAGGTGTCCTTTCAAACTGCAAGACTGAACAACTGTGAATGCCATGTATTTAGTGACAGAGCTTTGTAAGCCAGAAACAAAACCGGATGACATTAAAGAGAAAAACAGTCAGTCTGGGAAGAGCAGTCAGAGCTAACAGAGGCGCTGGGAAACAGGTCACTCGGCACGCATGGGGCCTTGGGTTTGATGTCCAGTACATGAAAATAAAAATAATAACAATAAAAGAAAAACAGAGCTAACCAAAGAAAAAGACTTCAACATTTCTAAAAGTCAGTCAAACCTACTAAATACCTTGCACATTGCCATGGCAGACGGACATTCCTCAGGAAAGATCCCATACTGGGCATCAAGTAATACTTGGTAAGTTTAAAAAATTGAGACCAGACCAAGATGTTCTAAATACAATAAGGTGGAACTTAAAATTGATAACATAAGGAAACATTTGGACAATCCCAAAAAAATTGATAACATAGGAAAAATTTGGACAAACCCAAATATGTGGAAATTTAAGGACATATTTCTGGATAACAAGTGGATTAGATTAGAAATCACAAGCAAAAGTAATTTGGGGGCTAGACGTGGAAGTCACACCTTTAATCCCAGCATTAGAGAGGTGGAGACAGGTGCATCTCTGTGAACTGGAGACAAGCTATTCTACATAACGAGACCCTATCTCAAAATCTTTTTGAACTAACAAAAACTGAACACAATATACTGAAACTTAGGGTCTACAGCAAAATGAGGCAAAGCCTGGTAGCCAGCATCAACACATTGCTGTGGGTGCCTGGTCTTTTACTGACAGGGGCAGGGAAAAAGAAGAAAGTAAAACTCAAAACAAGGGAAGTGAAGGAAAAGTCGGAGCAGAAATCAGATAAAACAGTAAAACATCAGAGGAAACGAGACTGCCAATCTGCCGCTCTTTGAGAAGACCAACACAATCAAGATGCTTTTAGCTCAAGTGATGAGGAAGGAAAACCCTGTATATTATTAGGATCAGTTATGCAAACAGGAATGTATGACACAATGGCCCTACAGAAGAGGCCGGTAAGTGATATAATGAACCATAGCTAAAGATGACACAGGAAGAAGATGAAACGTGCAAGTCCCTGGGAGACACAAGCTCTAAGACCAACTCCAGAGCTAGAGACGGATCTAAATAAGCCATGCAAAGTTAAAAAAAATTATGTGAAAATATTCTACCAACAAAGTCCCAGGCTACTTCGGCTTCATCGAGTATGTAAAGAATAATTAACAGTCCTTCACAAAACCACCCTCAAAATGCTAAGGTGGGAAATATCCCTTAACTTAGTCTATGACGTCCGTGTTGCCCTAGTATAGCATGATAAATATACAGGCCAGCATGCCTTATGAACAGAGGTGAGAAAAGTCTTCAAATACCATGCTAGTACCAACAACAAAGAAAATGAATTCAGCACCATGGCCAAGCTGGATTTATCCCATATAAGCAAGGTTAGTTATTAATGTCTTAAAAGGTGTAAAATACAGCATATGATTAGAATTCAGCAAAACACATAATGGCTTATAAATTTTTATTACACTTATTGGTGTATGCATGTGTATTGTAACATATGTTGTGGTGCATATGTGGAGGTCAGAAAACAACTCTCTGTGGTGTGGGTTCTCTACTTACTCTGTGGGTTCAGGGATTGAGCTGTGGCTATCAAGCTTGGTGGTTAGTGCCTCCACCCACTGAGTCACCTCACTGGCTCTCATTTGGGGTCTAAAGAGATGCAGATGCAGTATCGACAGCATTCAATACTCTCATTCTACTAAGAAAAGGCGGCATCTATCAAAAACTCACAGCTAGTATCTGATACAATAGTGAAAGACTGAATGATTTCTTCCTAATGTTGAAGAGAAAGGACAGGACGCTGCGGTCATTGCTACTACACTACTGTCCTGTAGGCTCTGCCCAGCAATGAGATGAAGAGAAACAAAAGACATCTGGGTGCATGGAAAGGAAAAAGTAAACCTGTTTCAACTTTCAGAAGGCATGATTTCACATTGACAAGGGTCCTGAGGAAGCCACAAAATTCCTTTCAGATTTATTGAACTGCTTAGCAAGGGTGTTAAGGCATAAAATGCATACATATGAGATTCTGTATACAGTAGAAGTGATATAAAACCGAAAACAAAATAATTACATTCACAATAATATCAAAACATAATATGAGACTTGTACCCTGAAATCTCCAGGACTTTTGAAAGAAATTCAGGAAAATCTAAGTAAATGGAGATTTTTTTATTTCCATGCTTATGACTCAAATGGGGAACAGTTACTCTGGGAGAGCGCTCCTCCCACTTAACTGAGGTACATACTCAATGTCCTGTCAGGCTAATGTCAGCCATGTCCTCTGTTCTGGAACATTCCCTCCTGTGGGGGAGAGAGAGGCTAATAGATAGTAGCTAAGAAAACTTGGAAAGTTGGGCAAGGACAAGGAGTTCCAAGAGGGACAGGTCACTCCTCGCCCAGGTCTTAAAGCATCCAACAGTTGCTCAGGAGAGGAGACTCTCCACGGAGCCACCTGCAGCAGCTTACTGACCATCATCACCCAGGCTGGGCTGGGCTGGGCATTTTGGCAATGCGGTTGCCTCTGAATCACCCATGCCCTGGTGAGGATTCTCACCCATCTTGTCTTCTGTATTTATGTGTACGTGTGCGTATCTCCGTATGTGGGTGCCCATGGAGGACTGGTGAAGGATTTGGGTTCTTAGAGCTGGTGCTATCAGCACCTGTGAGCTATCTCACGAGGGCGTTGGGGTCTCTGGAAGAACAGGGTGCATGTATATCCCTGAGCCATCACCACAGCACCTATCAGTGACGCCAGTGAGCTCACTCGTGTGCCAAGCCAGACTTGGTGAAATAGTTTCTTTGATATGTCACTGATGTCAAAGGTGAACATCTGTCTCCACAGGACACACCACAAAAGCCAAAGCATTTTAACAACAAAGTTGCTATGGAGTGGGACATTGTGGGACTGGAGTGAGGCAGATACATACTTCAGACACCATCGACAGACCAAGCATTTGTATTAATAATAATCCATTTGTTTCTTTACATGTATACAAGACAGCCTGTTGAAAGCAACTGTCGTTCAGGAAATAGTGCCGGCATATTCGTACACAAGGAAATCCACACAGGGGTAATTAAATTGGACTCTGAGAGACGTTTGTTATCTATGAAAATCAATTCAAAATGACCACAGTCCTGAACGTGTTAATGAAGACAGTAAGATTCCTAGAGAAAAGCAGGGGAGAGTCGCTGCTGCCTGGATTTTCAGGGTGACGGCCATGCTGGCGTGCTTTGCCGGTGAAATAACGCAGTAATCTCACGTATTAGAAAATTTAGTCTCCAGCCGATGTCGCTGTTTGGGACAATGAACCAGGCTTTTTCTTTGGGAGCCACTAACCAGCTCTCAAATTTTAACACAGAGACCTATTATTAGTTATGAATGCTCGGGCTAGCTTAGGCTCATTTCTGGCTAGCTCTTTTAACTTAAATTAACCTGTTATTCTTTACCTACCTTTTGCCTTGGGACTTTTTTCTTTTTTTTTCTTCTTTGTGTTTACTTTCCCTATTTCTTATATCTGCAGGATGTCAGCTACCTGGCTTCTGGCCCTGGGCTTCTTCCTTATTCTCTCCTCTCTTCTTTTCTTGTTCTCTCTTTCCTTCTCTTCTCTCTGCTCAGCAGCCCCGGCTAGCCCTCTCCTGCCTAGCTATTGGCCGTTGACCTTTTTATTAGCCCAGGCAACGGGCCTTAGGCAGCCAAGGTCAAAAAACAGGTGCAACACATTTTTACATAATTAAACACGCGTGCTTACATCAGTAAACAAACGCAGTATAGACAAATGTAACACAACTTTACACAGTTAAAGTATATTCTGCAGCATAAAGAAATGTAACACATCTTTGCCTGTTGCAAATAGAAACCCAGAGACAAATATTGGGGTTCAACCTGAAGGTAAGAAAAGCAAAACAGCCAGTTACTGGCTCTTTCATCTACCTCAGTCTGAAATGGTGATGCTGCCTCCAGGAATCTCAGAATGAAACTGAGAGAGAGCTGTCTCCTCCTGTCTTAAATTCCTCTCTAGTTCTGGGATGAAAAAGCATGTACCACCACTGCCTGGTTTCTATGGCAAACTAGTTTGGCTGCTGGGATTAAAGGTGTGTGTTACCACTGCCTGGTCTGTAAGGCTGACAAGTGGGGCTGTTTTATTCTGTGAACTTCAGGCAAGCTTTATTTATTAAAATACAAATGAAATATCACTACAGTTAATAATATTCTACCACTACTGGGCTGGCGGTCCCCAGGCTGGCGGTCCCCAGGCTGGCGATCCCGGGCTGGCGGTCCTGGGTGCTGTAAAAGAGCAGACTGAACAAGCCATGGGGAGCAAGCCAGTAAACAGTGTTCCTTCATGGCTTTTGCTTCAGGCCCTGACTCTGGGTTCCTGCCCTGGCATTCTTCAGTGAGGGACTATCATCTTTAAGAAGACACAGATCCTTTTCTTTGCAGGGGACTGTTGGTCGTGATGTTGTATCACAGCAACAGAAACCCTAACTAGGACAAGGGGTCGTATTCATCTTTCTCTGGTAGTAGGAACAGAAGTCAGAGACACTGTTAGCTAATGAACAAGTCTTGGTCAAATGAGGTGATCATAGAAGTCGCTTAGCTTCCTGGGTTGTCAAGACAGTCAGTGTCTTGTTTTCTGGGGGTCTTGTGGCTTCTCAGTCACCTACAGTAGATACAGGTTCATTTCTGGGCAGGCAACGACTGGCTGTGGGTCAGTGTTCTGGGTCTTTCATGATCTAGCCATTGCCTATAATATATCCTGTGTTATGGATCCATCAGTATTAATGTTGTGAGATATTTATATGCACAATACAGACTATCTCACAAACATGACGTTATAAGCCCACTCTGCAGTAAGCAATGTTAATGCACAGTGTTGTAATTGTTCTGAACAACCCTTGGGCTGTGACTGTCGGGGATGGGCACTTGTGTGGATCTCAATACCAGAACCCAGCAGTGTGAACGTGCTCCTATATTTGCAGAGACTTCAGCCAAACACTTGAAAAGACAGTGCGGCAAGCAACCCATGGTGCCTCAGGATAAGGCCTGCAAGACTGGAAAAGAGGTCTATGGGTACTTTCTTTTCAGGCATTTTCTTAGAGATGATCTGTTATTTCCTGCCCCATGACCTACGAGAGCTGTCTTCCTTCCACATCTCAAAGGAATGAAGAGTGGCCATTATCATTCGGGTGGCTTTGGCAGGGGACAGTGAACGATGCTTCGTAGGCAGTACACTGACAGCTAAGCCCAGAGAGAAGGAGTTGGAGGCTGTGCTGGTGTCCCAGGGTAGGCAGGCTTCACACAGATCTAAGGGGAGAGCCAGAGTGGAGACTTCCACAGCAGATAGGATCAAAATGGCATTGCAACAGACACACCGATGTTTCTTCTGCATCTTCCTGAGGACACAATGTCAGCGTGTCCAGGAGCTGTTCAGCCATGCAAAGCGTGTGCCCAAGACTATCCCAGACTGCTTCCACCAAGACCTCTGGGAGTCTGGGAATGCTGAAGAAGCGTTGCTACAGCCCTGCTGATGTCAAGGACAACTTCTCCACTGGGTGCTGCTTCTTTCCCACCAGCCTAATGACAGTGGTCCCCCAGGCTCAACTAGCGTCCCCAACCTCAGCGACACCTCCTCCAGCCACTTGTCAGAGTTCCTGCGTCCATTGGACGGCTCCTGCTTCCTGCTGGGTTTGTTTTCTAGTTCCCACAAATAGAGATGACAAAGGCAGACTGAAGAAGAATGCTCGCCAAGGGATTTTGTTGGGATTACTTACAGGAACCTGGGTTCCTTGGACAGCTGTGTTACCAAGAAGCCCACCCCAGCAAGTGTGACGGCTCCTGAAAACTGTGTCACCCATGGGAATGGCAAGGCAGTGCTGCCGGCGGACTCGCCTCCTCTCCCAGCAGTACATCTGTACAACCTGAGGGAAGACCCGCGGTTCATGTCCAGACTCTTGGGACTTTCTTGTAAGTTTCCAGATTGTTCCTCTGTACCCACCTGCCACAAGGGGACACTCAGCCTGGAGGAACAGCAGCACACCTACTCTTCCACGGACTCTGAATGGTACTCAAATATTGCCACTATTATTTAAATTTGCTAGTGTCACAGTCTGTAATAATATGACAAAATATGAATGCTAAGCTTGTGGAGTATGTCCTCCTCTCGCCCATTCAACATGTACCCATTTGTCTTCAAATCCCCCAGTTATGCCACGGCTAAGTAAGAGCCACGTTGAGATACAAAAATCCTTGTCTTACAGAAGTTAGCCGTGCACACCTCATGATGCCAACTACCTGAAAGAAGGAGACTTTTAAGGATCATACAGAAATTTGCTGAAATGTGTGTAATTATTTTTAAATTTGAATTTCTATAGAGCTGTTGAGAAGATTCTAGCTGATGCTAGGCAAGAGACGAGGTGTTGAGGCTGAACGGCCTGGCGCACTGGGGACAGAATGGACACGGAGCTGCAGGCTTGGGGATTCCTTTGGTCCTTTTGTTTCCTCCTGGCAGCTGCCACACATGGAAGACACAGCCGCTGGGCCTGGGATGTGGCCCTGCTGAACTCAGGGAGGCAGAATGCTAAGGGTGCCAAACATTTAATCATTTAATCTAGCTTGATCCTTGAATTTGGGCTGCCACACTTTTTTTTAAATTGTTGTTCAAGACAAGAGTTTCTCCATGTAGCTCTAGCTGTCCTGGAGCTTGCTCTGTAGACCAGGCGGGCTGTGAACTCAGAGACCCACATGCTTCTGCCTCCTGAGTGATTAAAGGCATACACCACCATTGCCTGGCACCACACAAAATTGAAACCAGGGCACTCCAGGGTTTGCTGCCCTACCCGTCTGCACCTGACAGTTTCCAGACATGCTTCGGTCCTGTCCTCTTCTGTGCCGAGACGGAACTGGCACTGTGGCTTCTCTGTGTGAACGCACGGTCTGGAGAGTGTGGGAGCCATTGCTGGGGTTAAAGCTAGGCATAAGTTCCTCAGCTATCAACGGTATGTGCCCCTGCCATTCCAGTGACTTCTTGGCCTAGGCTGGCCTTGTGCTTAGGCTTCTCTGTGTCTGTGAAAACCTCAGGCCTCCCCTCATCTCAGTCCCCACTGGCGAAGCTACTCCCCACAGGTCCCATGAAACAGTAGCTTTGCTTGGCCCATCCAGGGAGTAAATGCTTAAACCTCCAATCTTCCAGAATTCCTGGGCAAAACAGGAACTCCAGAAGTTTCCAAATGACAAGCTGTATGAGAGGTGCATTGCTGTAAAAACATGCCAATACCATGACAGATAGGTGTGAGTTGGGGCAGACAGGTGAGGGGAAGCCATCCTGGAGAGTTCTCCACACAGGAGGACTCTGTGCTAGGAAGGTGCGTCTTAGCGACATCACGATGGAGCCAGGTGTGCTGGTACAGCCAGGACCCCACCCAGCACAGCACCTGTGAGGGCCTGTGTATTCCTTGCACTTGACAGTTAAGGATTTGAACATAAGGCAACATTGCCTTTATCATATCCCGTAAAAATAGCAATTTGCTGCAGCCCTTGTAGCCCAGCGTGGAGGGTGGCACACGCCTGATAACGGGCGGGTGACAGATTGGCCTGCACACGGGCTTCGGCATCTTGCTGGGAAGCGCAATAAATCGTGCAGAGCCAAGCAGAGGACAGGGCCGGCGCGACTCCACCTCCAGTAGCCAAATAACTCAGCCCCGGCTCCGTAATTATGCTGTGTGAAAATATGGGATTAATTAGACGGCGTGCACACTGTCGTGTCATTAAAGGCTGCCCGCACTCGGAGCCGCTGCTGGCTGCCGCCAACATGAAAAGACAAAGTCCCCCGTTCACACCCCGGCTTATTATCTTACTTAAGGTCACCGAAGCAGCCTTCCCTGGGCGGGCTGTGTGCGTGCCCCTTTGTCATATTAATTTCATTATTTTTACCTGCTCTAACAAAGGCTATGCTGAAAAGGATGGCTTTAGTCAAAATCATCTGTCTGAGGCCCCAAAAGATGGGAGACAGGAGACAGAACCCTTGCCCCTGGAGTGCTTGCAAGTTCAATCCAGATTTAACTCTTCAGATTCCTCTGGCGCCGGATGCCACGGGAACCAGGGCATGGACACACAGGCCTCTCAGCAGGGACATGGAGCAGAGCCTGGGAGGAGGAAGTAAGTGGGCATGCTGGCACAGAGACTCCTTCAGAACTGTGGTCACCGAGGACTTCAGTACAGGTCAGAGGCCCCCACCAGCTGTGAGGGACCCGACTCATGAGGCTTGGAGCACTGTCTGAGGAGAGAGGCTCTCAGGCTGGGTGCTATGCTCCAACCTGAGCACCCTCCTGAAATGCAGTCATCAGCTGCACAGCAGCAACGACCCCACTGCAGACAGAGCCACCGGCTGCACTTACTGTCCTTGCAGCATACGGCCAAGGAGTCACCGCCTGGGATACCATGGCCTTTAAGGAGCCAGCACAGAACCTTCTGGAAGGACCCAAGGAGGAATGCTTCCAGCTGAGGCAGGATTTCCAAAACAATGACTGCTTAAATCTCACTCATGCATGCACGCTCAGGTGTCCTCTCACATACATACACGCGGACATTGTCTCTCACATGTAGTACACTCAGGCATCCTCTCACATACGTACACACGGACATTGTCTCTCACACATGTAGTACACTCGGGCATCCTCTCACATACGTACACGCGGACATTGTCTCTCACATGTAGTACACTCGGGCATCCTCTCACATACGTACACACGGACATTGTCTCTCACACATGTAGTACACTCGGGCATCCTCTCACATACGTACATGCGGACATTGTCTCTCACATGTAGTACACTCGGGCATCCTCTCACATACGTACACACGGACATTGTCTCACACATGTAGTACACTCGGGCATCCTCTCACACACATGGATACTCAGAAACTCACTTACTCTCATGTGCATAGATACTGTCTCATGCACACAGACACAAATATTCATACATGTGTAGATTCATAGACACATGGCCACATAGACACACCAAGCTACACATGTGCATATGGGTTCACACATGTATGTAAGTTAACATGTGAGGTCTCACTTATCTTTTTACTCACATGTGCAGGTTTATGCATATAAATTCACACTCACCAGATGATGCGTACACAATTTGCTTACACTTGCCCACATGAGTTCATATATGTAATCCATATACTCACACACTTACACCTTTATGTTCAGCTTTGTTTTGTTTTTTTTTCCAGACTCAAGGTGAGATTAAAAGGTTTTTGTTTGTTTGTTTGTTATAAAAAGTTATTAAAATTAATCATTCTCCTGAAGTGAACCCAACCCAAAGACTCCAGGGCTGGCTCTTGTCGGTGTTTTCATAGAGGACCGCACAGTCCCCTTTCTGCCAGGTCAGGCTGTGAGCGTACGTCTCTCAGCTTTTAAAATACTGGATCCCGAGAGTCCCTCTGACTCAGTTCTACCAAGCGCCATCATGAGCAGCTGCATCCGTGAAAATGGACTGCAATGGGTGAAGGGGTAGACAACGAACGACCGAGGAGGGACCACAGAGAGAAGAAATTCCGCGATTAGAAAATAAAGTAATTTAAGCTGAATTACACTCGAAATGACCTTTGCAGCAGGTAATAGGCAATCTGAGGCAGGAAGAAGGAGCAGAAATTCAGCAGAATGAAGTCCGCCTTGTGGCTTGAAAAATGGGAAATCCAGGAGAGAGAAAGGGAGAGCACGGGTGTCAGATGAAGGCTGATGGGGGAGAAGTCATTTATGGAAGGTTAGAGTCGTTAGTACAGGCAAAATGACTATAGGAAAGTTCTCAAAATTAAAGAGACTTTTTTTTTCTTTTATCTGAAAAGAGACTTTGTAGAACATGCCAATAAAAAGGACGTCATTGTCTGCAGTAAACGCACAGGCGGGCATTGTGAGCCAGGCAGGAAGAGCAGCCTCCAGGCCTCCAGGCCTCTTTCCAGTCATCACTGTTCTGGAAGGTTCTTCCCTCCTTCTCACCTCATTTTAAAACAACAGCTGCGACTTTGTCCTCCTGGACTTTCCTTTCTGGTCATCTTTGTTCACTAGAATTTGATTTCCTAACTGAGCCCATGAGTACTTTTCTAGAGAATTATCTTTGTGGTCAGTTTAGGAAAAACAAGATTAAGAAACCATAACTTTGGATACAGGACACAAATATGTGAACTCATACCCACGCACACACCCACATATGTCCACATATGTCCATTTGTTATACATGGGAATGACACCAAGTTCGTTCCGTGGGACTCACTGTCAGTGACCTCATCTCTTTTGTGGTAAACCGTGTTCCATTACCAGAGTTCTGAAGCAAAATGGCAAGACCCCCTCCTGTTTCTCTGGAGCTCTAATGAACAAAAGCTAGCCTGAAGTTTGCTGAATTTCCTACACTCTTTCAGGCGGACACGGTGCCACTTGGCTGTCCAGGAGGGTTCTCCCTTTCCGTTCAGGGTTTGGCTGGGTCCTTCGGCGTGAGGCAGATGTGGATGCTGCTCATTCACTCAGCTTGAGGTGCTCCAGGAAGTCAGGAGCCTGATCTCCAGTTGTTCTCTGTTGGCGGTAGAAGCACACAGAGCCAAGCATCAAGAAGTTATTTCCTGGGGAGGATCTGAAAGATCTTGGGAGAGGAGAAAGACTAGGATCAAAATATGTCACATGAAAAGAAAAAGGCCAATAAAAATTGGCATTAACCTTTCAAAAAGTTACTTCCTATCAGCGACAAAGGAGGGGGATACTTTATGCTGATGTTTATAAAAGGCTTCTCTGAAGGAGTAAGACTTGGAAGGATACTTTGTGTTGCTCTCCTAGAAACTTCCAGGACATAAATAGGAAGCTTGAGTAACCCGGAAGAGGAGTGTTCAGTGGACTTCATGTGTGTGAGCTGTAACAGCACCGCTAGATGGATGACCACAGGAGGGGACAGTGGTTAACATACATGCGCAGATCCTTTAACATTCCCGCTGAAAGATGAGGTCAAATTTCCCTGTCCCTTGACTGAACTTTTCAAAGCAATTCCAGTAGATAGAACAAGGCAGAAGCAATGGTACGGGACGCTGAAGGTTCACTCGTAAATGGCGCTGACGCTTCAGCTTCTCAGATCCCTTCCCCTGGGAAAAATGCCCCATGTTATGAGGTCACCCAGCAGCCAAGAGCGGCCCCTCAGTGGGGCCGTGCATGTCTCATCCTGGGAGTGGATCCCCTGCCCTGTCAGGTCTTCAGATGACCATAGCCCCTGCTTACTCCTTGACCTTGAGCTGGGACCACGTGATGGAAGTTAATTAAAATTCCAAATACACATATTTACTGTTATTTATCCCACCATATCTTGAGGAATTTATGGCACTGTCACAGGTAACGAGTACCGCTAGGATGCAAAATGATCTGATCTTTTTTTTTTTTAAAGATCATTCTGGATTGTAGGAAAGAAATCATAGAAACAAAGACACCATTGCCATGGTTTAGGCCAGAGGTATTTGTGAGTGGACTGAGCGGTGGTCATGGAAGTTTGGGAATGGGAATTTGTAGGGCTTGAGGCATGATTATGAGGGGGGAAGGAAAAGTAGTTTGGGTCACTTTGTAGACACTAAGAGAGAATGCTGTCATCAGCTGAGACAGGGAACCTACAGGGGAAAGAAGGATGTAGGGATCAATGGTTCTGTTCCAGCTGTCAGGGGATGATGGCAACGATGACCATGACATTTATAGTTCTGATGATATTGGTGGTGACAGCAGGGATAATGGCAGTGATGGTGGTAGTGAGCGTGATGATGATGATGATGATGGTGAAGGTGGTGATGAGAATGGTGAAGCTGAGGGCCATCATGATGATGACGATGATGGCAAAGCTAATAATAAAAATGGTGAAGGTGACGGCCATGGTGATGGTGGTGGCAATGTCTCAAATTCTTTGAACACTTACTCTGGGTTGGGCATCCTTATAACAGCTTTCCTATATTAACTCATAACAGTATGAGGGTGAATTCATTAAAGACAGGTTAAGGGACACAGTCAGTAAATAAAGATCTATTGATCTGAGGGATTTCCAAGGCGAAGATTATCCAAACAAAATCCCCCTGCAGAACATCTTTGACATCTGTTAAGCTGCAAATTTCTGTGCTCATGAGTTTATCGCCCCCCACACCCCTAACCTGTGCTGAGATCCAGGAATCTGTATTTTCAGTACTAGCAAACATAGAATGTCTGAGACCAGTGGTTTAAGGCAGTGATTTTCAAATGCAGGCTGGTTCATGTGTGTGTTGACATGTTGACAAGGAGGCAGAGTTCAGTCCCTTCGCTCAGTTGGGTCAATAAAGTCAGAGGGATTTGTGCATGGGGAGTGTGTCCATACCTGTTACAGAGTTTTCAGTCTCAAGGTTCCCTAGGTGCTCCCTTCTTCCTCCCTGATGTTTCAGAGCCCTGTACCCATCTCTCTACTGACGCTTCTTTATGCAGGCAACAGAGAGCCAGCGTGGAGATGGAGCAGGAACAGGTGTGGTCCAATCCATGTTGGGAAGGTGATTCTTGCAGTGATTGGCCAGTGAGAGGAGTGGGTGAGAGGTCGGGACCACAGGGCTGGTTCTGATGACTCAGATGAGAGATGGTGACACTGTAGCCAGTCCCCTTTCCTCTGAATACAAGCAGTGGGTGGGGCTTCAGGCAGGTGTGTAGGGCTTCTAAAGGGCAAGGCCTGGTCCCATTCAGTGGCCACCACGAAGTTCCCATCCTCTCCTAATTCTCTACAGTACGGAGTCTGGGTGTTTGGGATGGAGATCTAACAAGCTGGCTTTAACGGCGATCTGCTGTGTTCTTATGGGATGTAAATCAAGAGTTAATGCCTATAGCTGAAGTCTATATTTTTGGGGAGTTGTAGAGGAAAATTCTTTTCCTTCTGAGCTCAGAATCAGCTGAAAAAAGTGTCAAGGATGCGCCATTGTTACTGCTAAGAAGCTGATTGGTGTGTCAGGCTTTAAACCCAAGGCTAATGACTCTATCGACTTACCTACCCCTCAAGTGTCCCCTTTACTCACAGGCAGTGTCAGCTCTGGGGGACACCCAGGGGCACATTTGACCCAGCCAAGCAGATGACTGCTTGGGATAGAACGGGCAAGAAAAGAAAGTAAACTGAGTTCACTTGGCCTCTGCAACATCAACCCCAGCAGCTATCTTTATATATGAAGTTCAGTGCCGTTCACCCTCATGCTGGGTGCTAGCACGTTTCCCTCTTACATATTTATATTTATTATATTTATATATTTAAGTCTTTCCATTGGACTGCTGCTGAGGAGGGCTGGGAGCAGGCTGCAGACCATCAGAAACCCTGGTGGTGCCACATTCCCCGTGGGGGAAGCAGCTGAACTTCAAAACAGAGTTCTGACGTGAGCAGGTTGGCCAGTAGCTACCGTAGGGAACTCTGAGATGCTTCACCCAAAGTGAATTCACCATTGGCACTGGTGCTCTTTGGGGGGAAAGATCACAATCGCCCAGACTAAAACAGCAGCATCAAAGGCACCAGTGTCCGGGAAACCCGCTAAGGTAGAACACCTGTCAGGCAGAGCTGCCCTTCTGCTCAGGGCGCGTAGCTATCGCCCTCCTGTGGTGGGAAGACTCTCCAGGCCAGGCAGCTGTGTGCTCCTGGAAACAACCCGTTCCTTGGCTGTTCCTGAGACATGCTTTCATTCTTCTCTTTCTAGACCCTCCAAGTGAGTCATGCAAATAGAGACAAGATGGCAGAGTATGTCAGTAAAGCCATTGGAGATGCAAAGAGCTGGTAACTTCTGAGTGCTCCTGACTATTGAAATCTGTCACGAAACTTACTTAGTATGTAATAGTATGAAACTTTGTTTCTTGCTCAGATAACTAAACATGGCCAAGATGATTATTATGTAGCTAATTGGTAGGAATTACCATCGGTTCACTTGAAGTTACAGACTCAATTACTTTTCAAGAGCAAAATTGTGTGTGTATGTGTGTGTGTGTGTGTGTGTGTGTGTGTGAATGCGTGCATACATTTTCAACAAGTCTATCAGAAACCAGTGAAATGATTCGCTTTCAGTCCATGGGATGTGGACTGAAACATCTCTTTGTTTGGACAGCTCACTGTGGCCAGTGATTGGCAATTTCCTGACGCTATCAGGCCTGGAAACAGAGGAGAAGAGGAGCCTGGCTCAGAGCCAGCCAGTCAGCCAAGCATGGCGAGGCACATGGGCGTCAGTCCAGTTAGAACGTGTCACCATGTTTACAACAGAGGACTATTTACTTCCCACTACGTTAGTACATTTATGCTTTCTTAACGATCAGAAGGCCAGCACTATTCAAAGACCAGGGTGAAGCAGGCCCTAGCGGAGAGGGCAGAACCAGTCTTCCTCTTACTGCTCCCTTCTCCAGGGAGCTTTTCCTCCTGCTCTACCTGCAGGGTCCATAGGATTGGCTCAACTGCTGTTCTGTTCCTCCAATCAGTGGCAGCTGCTCCACCTACTTCCCACGCCCTCCAACCCCGATACCCACCCCCAAGCAGCCTTCCAAGGGGTTGCTGCTGCTTCCTTCGTCTCCCCCTGTGGCTAGGTTGGGTAGGGAATGACTAGGTGGACATTTTCTCATCTGGGTAGGAAATGGTAATGGCATTGCTGACACTGAAGCTGGTATGACACCGTCTGTTCACTTCCCAAAATGAAGGAGTCCGTATTCTTCACACCATTTCCTTCCTACCCCACTTCTTAATTATGGGATGGTCTGTATTAAATACTTATTAATAGTATGAATATCATGGAATATCATGGATAAACCAGGTACCATATGGTACTAACACTTGATGTTTTTATATGCACCACACCTTCATAGCCTACTCTCTATACATGCCAATATTATATTTCTTTTCTTGTATATGGGTGTTTTGCCTACATATATGTCTGTATACCAAGTGCCTAACCTGGTCATCACAGAGGCCAAATGAGAGCATCGAATCCTCTGTACTGGGATTACAGGTGGTTGTGGACAGTCACGTGGGTGATGGTTGTGGACAGTCATGTGGGTGATGGTTGTGGACGGTCGTGTGGGTGTTGGTTGTGGACGGTCGTGTGGGTGACGGTTGTGGACAGTCACGTGGGTGTTGGTTGTGGACGGTCGTGTGGGTGATGGTTGTGGACGGTCGTGTGGGTGATGGTTGTGGACAGTTACGTGGGTGATGGTTGTGGACAGTCACGTGGGTGTTGGTTGTGGACAGTCACGTGGGTGTTGGTTGTGGACAGTCACGTGGGTGTTGGTAGTTGAACCCTGGCCCGTGGAAAAGAAGCCAGTGCTCATAGCCGCTGAGCCTTCTCTTCAGGCGCTCATTTCACTGCGGCATTGGAGCCATGCACAACCTGCACCATGTGTCTGGTCATCAAGCCTGTAAACAATTCAGGAATAGCTTCCTGGACAGAGAACTTGTCTATTCCCAAACCCCATTCTCAAAGACTGACTGAGTGCTGGGACACCGTGTGGCTCATGGAATCTCACTCACACCTTCTCCTGACGTGATCTAGCAGCTCCAAGGCTCACACTGAGGTTTAGTCCTCAACTCAGGATCACACCCGCGCATCTGCCGTCTAGGTCTGCAGAAGTCTTCTGGAAGAGTTTCAGCCCACGTTCAGCAGGCATTATCCTCTTCCAAACCCTAACAGCTGTGTAGGTCACCAGGCAGGTAAACATCTTCCAGACACAGAGATAGACAGCGCTTTCTCTCCAAACTCAAGCTGCCATTCAGCACAGTCCTGTGGGGCCACTTGGGTCCCTTCCAGTTAGAAGCCTCTCATCCTGCCCCACTGTGTGTGTGTATTGTACAATATGGCCATGAGCTCCACGGGCTTCCTGCTTGCTCTTAAGAAGGAATTGGAGACCCTGCTGAGGGCGCAGCCTCCCTGGCTTCTCAGAGAGAGAGTGTTTGTAGTAGATTCAATTTTGGGGCATGCCCCTCTGCTCTGCCTCCCAAGACTTGTTTCAAGATTGCATGGCTCCAGACACTACTCATGGGCCCAGTCTTCAAGTATATTGGGATGTGGAAGGTGTACAGTTGGTTGACAGGGTGCTCCTCCCTCCCCTTGGAGCTCTTCCCTACTCTAGTTTTCTCCTGGGACAGTACTGTTCTCAAAGCAGGGTTTGTAGTCCAGGTCCACCCTGGCATGTCCTTGTTTGCTTGCTTTGTCTCCTGACTTCTTGCCAAGTGTCAAAGATCTTTCTCCAGAAGAGAAAATGTCACAATCACTCCCGATGACCTCAAACACCGTTTCTTTTCATAACATGTCAAGAATGAATAGTGAGTGGAATAAATAGCTCTGGCCCAACACCTTCGGGTAGAAAAAAAATCAGGACATAAGCAAGTAAAATTTTTAACAAGAACAGCCTGGTGCCATGGGAATAAACTTGGATGCTTTAAGATTCTGATGATTATGAATGAAGGTTGCACACACACACACACACACACACACACACACACCGAAAAAAAAAAAAAAGAAAAGTCACCTGACTATATGTAACCAGCTGGTGAACCTGATGTGACCTTTGTCATGGGCTTAAGCCCAGGGTTCTTCATCAAGAACTGTTCTGGAATATGAAGAGAAAGTGATCAAACAGGTTTGACCAAGACTACAGGATCAGGATGCATTTCATTGACTGTGCTGAGGAAATTGAGACTGCAGAATCAGAAAGGAAGGGCTGCAACTTACAAAACTGAACGAAGGGCAAACAGAGACTTCCCGTCCTGCCTTCTTTACTCCAGCTGGTTGAGAACATCCAGTGTGCACTCCGGTGAGGCACCAAGGACGACGCAAGGGCACGAGTGCAGAGGCTCTGACTTAGATGTCGCTCTTGGAAACAGTTTGCCAAGAGCATTTTGGGCCCTGGGAAGTACAGGGAGGGAGGGGCCAGGGTCCGGCAGGACCTTACACTTGAGCTGGGAAGGCCGGTCCCTGCAGGGGCAACCCCAGGGAGGACACTGCTTGATAACTACGCTGTAATGTGGGTAGATCCCATGGCTGAGGAACTGTAGTCTGTGAACTGTGACTCCTCCTGTCAGTAGGGATCAGCTCCTGGCTGTGGGTTTGGAAAACCATGTTCCAATGGGTCGTATGTGCAACTGACATCAAGACGTCGCCCGTCTTCAGAAGCCACATGGAAGAAGTCAGCCACTGGCCAGACGTGTGCTTCCCAGAGAAGCTTTCTAACAGGTCCTTCACTAACCTGGAATCCAGTCTGAAAATGGATTTCATTTGCGTTGGTTTCAATTCTTCCTTAGCAGGTTATTTGGAGTAACGCGAGAAGTAGAAGAAAACTGAGGATGTGGTTCTGACCCGAGGAGGGCCGGGATGCTCGTGTGTCCTCGTCTTTTCATGATGGTGAAAGTCATCCTGAAGTTAGGTCATTTAAGAATGAATTTATTAAAAGCTATTGCAAGTGAAGGCCACAGAGGAAGAAATGGTTCTTTGTTGCGACATGGAGGATTGGCTTACTTAACTCTGGGAACGGTCTTTGTGGGCACATTCCTGTGCTTCAGACTCTGGCCCTCCTTAGCCATCCCTGGTAAGTTTCTCATCTCGCACAGCTTGGTCCCAAACGCAGGAAGAGCAACCAGAAACCTGACCTGGGCAAGGGATCGCTCTGGAAAGAAGTAGGCCATTGCCTCAAGCTCCCTTCTCAGGTAGGAGAGCTCTAGGACCTCCCACTTCATTGATTTTACAAACCAAGGATCCAGGAGAAACAGGAGTTTCCTAGCCTATCCCTGAGGATTCCAGTGGTGAGCAGCAGGCACTCGTTCTGACCCCTAAATCCCATGCGCCAATCTTTCACCAACTATCCTCTCCCAGGGAAGCCCAGAAGCCAAGCTTGGTAACAGAGGCGAGCTTATTATACACTTCTTTAATTCTCACTTAAAAGATATTAGGACAAAGCCTGCTCCTTCCTGTTGGGCTGGAAGTGGCCTATCCTCAACAGAAGTAGGACGGGAAGTGTTGATGGCCACGGCCACTACCTCACGTATTCCTGGAGTTTCCACAGCCAGTAGAGGCTTGGCCTCCCCATCAGAGGTGTGGCCAACGAAGTGGGCAGTGTGGCCTCAGCCAGAGCCCCAGCATAGACACAGACTCCCCAGGAGATTGACAGGCCTACCCGGGCAGCTCCTCTGTTCTTTATCTCGAGCTATGAAAGCGGTGCCAGGTTTTCTCATCAGCCACAGCCATGTCTCCAAATGGCTCTTCAGTGTCAGGCCCATCAGGAAATTAACTCATCAAGCTGTGACAGCTGCTAATTTTTCCCTTCCATGTCAGATGGATCGCCCGCTGCAGCTAATCATGAATCACCCATCCCTGATTAGAAGGTGCTTCCGAAACATATAACTGCCACCCCGGCTAACTTCTTCTCCGTGTAAAATGATATCACCCTGGAGGAGTAGAAAACGGATTGTGTTCTGCAAGGTGATGGCCCAGGAGCAGGCTGCTCAGGTTAGCTTGGACCCTCTTACATTAATGGGCTAATATACAGTCAGGGGAGTGACGGGCACTGTTCTCTGGTGCTAACCCAATGGCCTTTCCTCTTCCTAGGACCCACCCGGGGCTAAGAGTCTAGGTTGACTACTCAATCCTCTGCTTAAGCCTGCCTGCCTTCCGCCTTTCCCTCCCTCCCTCCCTCCCTCCCCTCCAGGAAACAGGTGTAACACAGCTGGGACACAGAGATGTTTGTGTGGTGGGATTCTCCTAGTAGGAAGAGGGGTCAGGCTCCTCCTAGAGTGCTGGGTGGGGCTACTGGGGCTCAAGTCTTGGCTGTGCTGTAGGTGGAGAACCCTAACATGGACTAAGGCCTCACCCTCCACCTTCTAGGACTTTGACAGTTTCTTTGCTTGAGGAAACCTTGTCTTATGTACCTATGGTCATTTGAGGGTCACATTTTAAAAATAGCCCTCAGCGAGAAGCTGTTGAGTGGTCAGGATTCCCACTAACGGTATCTGCTAAAGTGGTGTGGCCAGGCTCCCCACAAATAGTATCTGGTGGGCCTGGGAATCCAGGTGGGCTCTTCATCCTCTGTCCACCTCAGGCCCCAAGCGTTAACCCTGTTCGGTCAGCTTGGCCTGAGTCCCCATGTTAGATCTTTCTTTTTAGAAAGGTTTCCCCTTCATGACCAACCCAGCTCTCACTAGCTCCAGAACTGAGCTCAGTTCGATCCTGAGATCGCTTTTCTCTTACTGGAAGTATCTGGGGCCATCTGTGGCTGCTGTCTGGCTCTGGCTTTCACACACTTTCAGCTGGGAGGTGACAGGGATTTCCAAAGCTATTGGGCTCAGTCTTAGCGCATGTACTTGTCCTTCACGGGAAACCAATACACGAAAGCCTCACTCTCTGCAGCAAGCTGTCTGGTTTACTTTGTTGCAAGGGTGTTTAGCAGTGGCCACTACTGCATCTCTCAGGGAGGGCTGAGGCTCTCAGAGATGAGCGTGTGGGTCAAGTGACACCATCACACTAAATGACCCTGGATGATAGGAAGTAGTATATCTAGAAATGCCCACCTTACTTTGTGACCCTGCAAACTACCAACATTAAACAACTTTCAGCATGGAAGCTGAAGTCTAAACCATATCTGTAGTCTGACTTGGAAATCAGTCTTCCTTGCAGAGATCCTGGAGGCTGGATCTCTCAATTGGCAGTAGATTAATATAAACAGTCACTGGCTGGGCCTTTTCTTCTTTAAAATGGTCCCATTTTCCTTGACTAAGCCTTAAGGAAAGCTGCGAGCTCGCTGCGTTGTCTTACAGACAATCCATGCTTCCAGAAGTGTCCTCTGCTCACACACCTTGCTGTGCCTCATTATTCCGAGGCACACATTTGTGTATGTGCTCCTGCAACTCCCTCACATTCCAATAGTTGTGTAATGAGAGAGAAAAGAGAGGTAACATTAACCTGGCTCTATAGGTAATTACAGGATACACTAGCTTGGAGAAGCCTTTGCAATCCTTCTCAGCCGCAGAATACCTTTTGTACATTTTTTTTTTTATGCAAAGACCTGCTCTTTTCATCGTGCGTACAACGTGATTGCTGGTTTGACACTGCAGGCTACACTGGTTTTATGAAGGATTAAATGCCACCTGAGACATATTTATCCTAAATAAATCACACACGGTAAACTACAGCATGTCAGTGTCAACGCCCTGGACGGCAGCTGAAAGGTTAGCCATACAGGGCTCGGCAAAGGCAGGAATTAGCATTGAGCCCCAGGACCGCAGGGCCGCGTGCCAAGGGGGGAGGCGATCAAGAAGAAAGATCTCCACTGGAAAACACCCCGCCCCCTTTCGTAACATGTATGAGGAGCCTGGAGAGGCCATCACTTTGTAAAGGTCACCTCTATCCTGCTAACAAACAGGAGTTGATCCTGTCACTGTGTGGCAAAGACATTGTTTAAGAGGAGTTGAGGAGCCCTGCCATTTTTAGGAAGCAGGAGTAGTCACACCTGGCTAATTACGAGCCAGAGTCAAAGCTTAAGTTTTACCTTTCCTTATTTCTTTGCCTGGAGGGTGGCTGCGTGTGGGCAGCTGGCTCGGGAATAGACACAACTCAAGGCGAAAAACCAGGAGGGGGGGCAGGCCCTGGGGGTACGCTCTCTTGTGGCCTGAGGAGGGATTTAAATGACTCTTGGACTGACAGAGAGCCTGGCTTCCTGTCCCTGACCCTGGTAGACTGTGTCATGGCACTGGGCTGCAGGAGCAGTCCGCTATATACGAAACGCTTACAACAGAGATGAAGGAATTGCCTTGGTGGGCTGGCCAGCATGGCCACTGCAGGTGTGGCCTTGACTCAGAGTACATCATCACCTTTAGTTTAATGCTATAATTTTATTTCAAAGAAAACAACAAAAACAATTTTGCCTCTGAGGAAAGGGGTTATTTTACAATTTTTAAAAAAAAAATTAAAAAAAAGTATTGGAATCAAGAAATTAGCAGAACACAACCCTGCATCCAGCACTTACAGTGAATCTACCATGAAGCAGGCAGGGAGGGGGGCAAAGGGTGGGCGTCGACCGTAATGTTTGCCATCGGCCTTCCCACTCTCAGAAAGTCACAAATAAATCCTGGAAAAAAAACGGTACTGATACAAACAAATATTTGTTATAAAAAGCAATGAGCAATATTTTCCACGGTAGACATTTCATGTACAGACGTTATGATATGAAATTCAGGATGAGAATCAATTATCTTAACCAAGGTGGATTTTAACTCAATAAAAATTTCAAGACTTTTTTCAAACCACAAATGAAAGATTTCTCTTGTGCAGAATGACCACGGCAAAGGAAACACCTAACATGTTTGCAGGGAGGAAATTTATACAGAAAATGAACTAACAGGCTTCCTTTGGTCTGGGAACACTGTATCTTAAACTTAATAACAATAAAAGAACAATGTGTTCACTGCTTCAAGATGCAGTCTTTGTAGCTCCGATTTTTAACCGGAGGTAGAGGGAGATGACAGAGGGGCATGGGCAGCGGCAGTCGGTGCGGATGGTCTGAGGCGAGAGACATTTCCTGTTCCCATCAGCGGACACCATCTTCTGTCTTCTGATGACTTAAAGGGGAACAAGTATGGAAGTAAAACCAGGGGAAACTGCTTCTCACCATAGCGGTGCTGGAGGGGCAGGGCCATGAGCAGAGGGCCTGGGACCAGCTCTATGGCACAGGGTTCATCCTGCCTACCGACTCTTCTTAGGTTGCTGGGCAACTCAGGTGTAGGCGTGGCTCTGTGCTCCCCTGCTGAAGGCCTGCTCAGCACACCTCCGAAGCAAGGAAGCAAGCAGCGTCACAAGCAAAGCTGGGCGGCCTCTACGCCGGCCCGAGCAGGTCTTTGCACACTGCCCTGCACCCAGCATGGAGGCCTGCCTCATGCTTCTTGGAGCTCACTGTTTTCTCTTTGGCTCTGGATCACTGAGGCTGCTGGGGAGCCATCCTGGGTATAGATGACCATGCTGGTCAACTGTTCTGTGCTGCTTGCGCCCACAGGCTCAGCACCGAGGGCAGTCCCCGCCTGCAGGATCTCTGGAGCGCTGGCTGTCTCTATCAGCGTGTGGGAGTAAACCCCTGTGTCCTCTTGCACACCTGGGGGCAACTCTGTTACAATGTAGTGGGTGGCTCCCTCAGGGAAGCTGCTGCTGGATTCGCGGACCATGGCTTGGACGAGCTCTTCCGTCACAATGATCTGTGAGATTTCCCCTTCTGACTCTACCAGGTCCACGTGCTCAGCTGGCACCCGTAAGCCGTGGGTCTCAGCCTCCTGCATGATGAACTGGGAGCCTTCTGCAGCCACCATGTGGACAGCGCCCTCCTCGTTCACGATGACCTGGGTCACGCCATCCTTCATCAGCTGGCTGGCGGCACCTGTGTCACACACAGCAAACTGGAGGACTCCCTGAACCATTTTCTTGAAGGCCACCTGGGCTCGTTCCTGAGACGTGATGATGGCCGAGGGCCGGACAACCTGCGTCAGTACTTCCATGGCTGCTGGGCTCTCTTGACCATCCTGGAACAGCGGAGTCTCTGCAGCCTCTGTGTCGGCATGGGCTGGTTCTTGGCCGGGCAGCTGGATCAGCACGTCCTTGTGGCCGGGCCTGCCCTTTTCCTCATGCCCTGCTCTGTGCTCCACCTCTCCCAACTCAGTGACAGCACACAGCAGTGCATCTAAGGCTGAGGAGGTGTCCGCTGGAGGGACTGCAGCCTCAGAGACACTCAGCATCTCCTGCTTGGTGACCTGCTGTATCACAGCTCCACCTGGACTGAGGTCCTCATCCACACTGGGACTCTCCACAGAACCTCCCATGACAACCACCTGGGTGGCTCCATCAGCCAGCTGCTCCGGGAGGATAGGCCCAGGTACCACACTGCCCACATGAGACCCATTCTGACTCGTGGCAATGACCTGCCCGTGTTCTGTGATGTGGACCACCCTGGCCACCTGGCCCGCCATGGCCAGGGTCTGCAGTGTGGCCGCAGCTGTCTCCTCCACAGAGGCGTCCAGGGCGAACTCCCCATCATAGCCCTGGATGATGATGACCTGCTGGACCTGCTCTGGCGGGGACGCCTGCCTCTTGCTGCCTCTCAGGGACTTCTCCTTGACAGGTGATTCCTCCGCCAGGGTGGCTGCAGTGAAGGGGCTGTCCGTCTCCACAAAGGTGGCTCCTTGTCCTTTCAGGCGGCACTCGTAGGACTTGGACACAATGCCTGTAGGAGACAGGGACCAGTTAGAATGTGGAAAGAGGACTTCAGGGTTCCAGTTAGACAGTTCTTCTGCAGCTGCCCTGAAGCCTCAGCGAAGCAAGTGTGGCCCTCCCTGCAGAGGCTAGGGGCTACCCACTAGAAGCAGCAGGTGGCTGCTCATCATGAGCCCGACACACTCGTTCCATACTCATGTGACACGTGTGCAAACCCCAATTCTCTGCAGCAGTGTGCAGGGTCCGGGGTGGAATGCAGACGGCCCCTTCAGGATGGTGGTTAATACGGTCAACCCAACAGCGTCTGGAATTAGCTAGACCCGGGCCTCTAGACACACCTCTGACTATGTGAATGAGGCTCGCCTTTGAGTATGTCCGCGAGGGATTATTAGCTGAGGCGGAAGACCCAGTTTAGCGGTAGAGGGCGCCATCCATGGGCTGGAGGCTTGGGCTGAAGAGGAGAAAGGGAACTGAGCACCGAATACACTGCTTGGCTTCTAACTGTGGTTGCGGTGCCTGGGGGCTGCAAACCCTGCCACCGTGGACGGCATCTCTTTTCAGTGGCTTCAGACACTGTCACAGCGGCGAGAAAATTGCTACATATGCTTCCTCTCACCTCCAACAGCAAAGACAATGGGAGGAGTCAGCTGGGGACTAGCAGTAGGCTCTTTTAATCCAAAGGAAAACCTGTTCTTAACGTCAAACTATCAAGTATTTGTTTAATTGATAAGGATAATAAAAGTTTTACACATTAAATTTTAAGTGTCACTAATAAATGCACCTGTGAGAGTGCACAGCAACAAATATTTACTAAAGCGAAGTTAGAGGCAGCTCAGGGTGGCTTTGCGGAGCAGTATGGGCTGGCAGTGTGTCAGTCCACGGCACAGAAATACAAACAAAAGGCCTGGGCACTTAGAGTCTGGAAGATCTCTGCGAGCAGGCCTGAAGGGCAGGCTTTGGGGCCCAGGGAACAGCCCACTCCAGCCGTACAGTTCAGGCGCCCCATTGGAAAAGGAGACACACAGACATCAAAGCTGTGCCTGCTGACACACCCACGGTGGCTCCGACACTGTGGAGGGGAACAAGAAAAGCTGAAGAGACGCAGAAACCACACACTCAGGCTGCAGGACGGTACTGAGGGGAAGGGGCTGCTAAAGAGCCATGACCTGGCCCGCAGAGCACGGCGAGGACAGAGTGGTCCAGGGGGATGAGAGCAGAGGTTGTGGCATCCTCACACATCCCACCTAGGGCACCTGTGCAGAGAAAGCTGCTGACTTCTTTTAAACAGAGGTGAACTGTGACACAGGGACAACAGTGCAGGCTTTCCCATGCCAACCCAAAATTCCTTTCAGTGAGAGCACCGTGAGTCCAAAGACAGGCAGACCCTTGAGAGGGCTGCTCTGCTTTGGGGATGAGGAGAGAACAGGAAGGAACCATGGGGAGAGGTTCCAGGGGGAAGCCTGGCATTCACCTGGCCTGGGGCTATTAGCAGGCAGACAGGAGGGGTCGCTTCTGCCCTGCCATGCACCCAGCCATTCTGTTTTCAGCCCAGCCACAAGCCCATGGGTGAGCTGCTTGCCCAGGAAGTTGGGGTGAATGAGCCCTGACAGGACTGGCCTGTCTTAGGAGAGAAACCTTTGAGCACAGATGGGAGGAAAAAGGCCAGAGAGAGTGGGTGGATGTAGGGGCCTGCAGCCAGGATGGGTGTGGGGTGCCCACTTCATAACCGCATCGAGGAGTCTGTAACTCAACAGGGTGAGAAAGGATGGAAACTGTATGCCTGATTTTCATCAAGTAGCGAATGACTCTAATTAGAGTTCTTTTTTTCTTCAGATCCTAGCTTTTCTATCAAATTAAAAGTGTTTTATTGTCACCACCTCTCTACTCACATCTGTGTTCAACAGCATCTGCATTTCAGACACATCTTACACTCTCATCGACATGTTCTGTTGTTTTTTTTTCTCCCAGTTTTTTTATTAATTAATTAATTTAATTATTAAAGATTTCTGCCTCTTCCCCGCCTCCACCTCCCATTCCCTCCCCCTCCCCCAATCAAGTCTTTCTCCCTCCTCAGCCCAAAGAGGGTAAAGGGTTACTAAGAATTATAGTTCACTATTGATTGCTGACGTCCCGTAAAGACAGCAGTTTTGCTAACCACCTTGGTCTGGGCGCAGGCTCCAGACAGGGCCTTTGGGTTCTGACTGCTAAGAGGACACACCAGGCCGATTCTCAGACTACAGGACAGTTGTCCTGGACCTGGAATTATTCGCTGGTTCCTAATGCTATTTTTGCCTTTGTTAGGAAACTCTCTATGCTGTGGACCTAAGAAGAGTTACAAAGTCACGAAATCTTAGCTCAGGAAAAGACAAGCACCAACCTGACCAGCTCCACTCCCAGGAGCTCTTTCTTCATGCTCACTGGTGACTACGGGATGCACGCTAGGGATGCTGGTCAGCCTGGTGCAGTAGGGAACGCCAGGAGACGGAACTCGGTATCCCCCTTAGTTCTCCATGCCTGTGAGCCTTGTCAAAGGACAGCACACCTGCAGTGTACCCACCCTTCTTCTCTCACTCACTCCCCTGTGGGGATGGAGCACCAGCTGGAGCACCAGGGCAGGCCATGACCTGACCTGCCTCCACTGGCATACATTTTGGAGAGCAGCTGCAGGCCCGCAGGCCCAGCTGGTACCCTGGGTTTTCACCTGGGGATCTGGAATACCTTCTACAGGACCCTGAAGGGCGCTGCTCAGCAACCTGCTTGTGGCTGTGAGGTCCTATTGCTACCTCGTCTTCTTTTCAGAAAAGCAAAGCTCTCATTTGCCGGGACACAGGGATCTGGATAGTAAGTGTGAGGGTGGAAAAGCCTAAGCACCCCGGGAGAACCGGCTCAATCAGGCCTGCATGGCTCCACCTGCCCCATCAGACTGAGGAGTGCCACGCATCTGTGTGCCTGGGTCTGGGTTGGCCCGGCTCCTGACCAGCCTGTCTGTCATCCACTGGGTCATCCCGTCCTCATCTGGGTCTGTCAGGTTCTCTTTTGGTATGCATGCAATTTCCTAACCGAGCTCAAACTTTTCGGCTCAGGATGCTTGCCTTCCTAAATTGTGATTTTGATTTGTTTTTGCTCGTTTTAATTTCAAGGTCACACACAGTGTAATTCAGAGGGAAAACGGAGTGACGTAAAGAGAATGTCGCACTCAACTTGCCCTGCCCCAGTGATTACCAAAGAGGGATACTGCCATTGCCGAGACAACCAGGAGAAACCAAGCTGGGGGAATAAGCAACATCCCGTTCTCAGGAGGCGAGCAAGGTCACACTGCGCAGCAGCAAAGCCGCTCCTCACTGGCAACTGAAGGGAATGTCTTGGGCACAGAGCAATCCTCTATATCCCTCGCAGCACTGATAATCACCAGTTCTGAACTACTCGCTCAGCTTATTTGAATCCAGAAACGGGTTATGCTCCTTCCAGACCATTAAAGTAAACTGCGTGGGTAAATACTGCTGTCAGTTGGGTCTGTGATGAAGCTTAAGCTACCAACATCTTAACCTCCGGCAGCACGGCCCCCGGCTAGTCCATCATAGTTCATAAATGTGAGCGCAAGTCCGTCTTTTGATTCAGCAATTTAATAACTTCGAGTGCTGTCAGTACTGCTTTGAAAAATAGCACCTATAAAATGTAACAGCCTCAATCAGATTGAAAAAGATTCACCCATTGAAGACTCTTCCATTTCAACCATAATGAATTAATGTGGGGCGATGCAGTCAAGTGTCATTTACAAGAATGTGAATCTCTACTATAACTTCAGGTTCCAACTGGGCTATGACCAAGAATGCACTGGGCACACATGCTCTTTCTAGTGAATATGGACAGTGAAACTTGCCAGCGCGATGGCCTCAGGAGTGGCCCTGGTGGACAGGGCACTGTTCAGGCTTTATCCTAGATGGCCTAGTTACTGCTGGAGCTCCAGCAAGATCGAAGATTTGTAACAGCCTGGGCATGGCCAGCCAGCATTGGTTTTAAAAGACACTGCCGACTTTCAGAGGGACGACAGTATCAGAGCGCCTACACTTAGTCCTTGGACCTGTTCTCAATAGGGAGACACAGTCGTGCAGAGGTTGGGAGTGGAGCTAAAATGCGGCCCTGTTCATGGTTATGAGGCTGCTTTATTGCTTATTTGCTTCCATGAGTAGAGACACCGCCCATGTCTAAATGTGTGGAAGAATTACCAGCTCAGCTGGTAATAAAGATTAGGGCTTTCTTTCTTTCTTTTTTTTTTTTTTTTTTTGGCTTAGAACCTGTTTTCCAGGAAGTGTTTTGGACTAAGCCTTGTTTCCCTAGAGCACAGCAACGAAATGGTGTGCTCTCTGGAAGACAAGGCTCCAGAGATGCAGACAATGCAAGGTGAAAGGTGGTGCCTGCCTCCCCAGTCCACACTGGGGCTGCCCCCTCCGGCCGCGCTGGGCAGCTGGGGAGCTGCTACGCACCTGACCCTTCCTTTGTGTGTGATATTCCAAGCTTACTGTCATCATTTCCCCCACAGAATAAATACCTTATGCTTTTGTTAAGCTTACATTTAATTAAAATGTACAGAATTTGTGCAGTAAACTCAAATGAAACAAATAAAACAAGGGCCCCCTCTCTTGAAGGCATACGTTGTGAATGAAAAATGTCATTACAGACTAAAAAATTTTGCAGTAAACAGGGCCTACAGAGAGAAGTTTCCCCTGTAATGACATCCATAAAATACACAAATGGCACTTTTAGTACCATCCTGAATATGGCATTTTCTGTGCTCTACACACAATCTAAATGGTTTGATCATAGAGCATAATACTCCATTGGGTTTATAGAACAATCAATGTTCCATAAAATGATGTATTTATCCAATAGTAGGCTCAGCAGTTACTGGTCTATGACATTGTAGGACACAGGCTTGGGCTCCTCTCAGCACACATGCTGGCTGTAAAACTTATCTAACACCACTTCAACAACTTCAGCTCATCTGTGGCAAGTAATTTGTGGAAGCCTCAGCTTGGCTTAAAAAAAAACTTGTAATAAAAATTCATAGAATTTTCAGGAGAATGAAGGCTGATGACAATAGAAAGGTCACATTGTGTCTGCACTAGCGGGGTCAAAGGTTGTTGGCGGTTCTAAAACTGAAAGTAGATTTCATGCATCGTGTAGCAGATAAAGATGGCATTAAAAAGACATGTCGTGGGGTGAGCTGCCTAGCGCCTGTGAGAGTGGTGTTAATATCCTATGTAAACCGCTCCGCAGCTACGAGCCAGCGTTTACTTCACACTAAACGTTTATGTGCTGCTCGGGTAGACTTGCGGGTTCTGTGGTGTGGAGTCTGTGTTTTGGTTAAGTCATTAAACCCTGAAAATGCCGGGCTGCTCCAGTGTCATAATTAAAGCACCTTCGATATAAAGTGATCCAAAAAATAATACTTTTCATATAAAAATTTGGGGCACACATGACACTGTGATTCTTAAGCCATGTATAATTTTTCCTGACTTCCATTTTAAGAGGTAATTTTAAAAGGAATGTTAAAAAATCATACTTAATGTCTATTAAAATGAAACAATATTAACAGATTATGCTAATAAATTAGAGCCATATTTTAATGTCACAAAAGCTTATAACTTTCTCAAGTGAAAGCAGGAGAAATGACAAATTAAAATTCAGTGAAATATAACCTTTTAGAAGTTTAGAGCAGGGAATACATTATTCTCACAATAGCAGTCAGCAATAGTTTAGCCAGTCAATGTCGATAATTGCTCCGTAATTTATTCATCTTAAAGACAGCAACAATCCCTGGCATCGTGCAGGGCGCCCGCCCGCTTCCAACCTGCTTTAGAGTGAGAGCTTTCCGAGCAACCTGGTCCAGTCCACACGAGGAGGGGCTTACCACACCACACACACACACACCACCACACACCACACACACACACACACAACCTGGTCCAGTCCACACGAGGAGGGGCTTCCCACACCACACACACACACACCACCACATACCACACACACACACACAACCTGGTCCAGTCCACACGAGGAGGGGCTTCCCACACCACACACACACACACCACCACATACCACACACACACACACACACACACACACACACACACGCCCGCCACTCTTGTTGGAAACCCAGGTCCAGTGCAGTGTAGGACTTGTCTGCGATTAAAAAAGAGCAAGTGTCTGGAAGAATGATGATGACGGGGTGGGGTAAGCCTCTTGGACTTGTATACTAGTAAATAAGGCATAACTTTTTTTTTTTTTGAGATTACAGGTTGTTCAGTATCTAATGCCCATTACCTCAAGAATTAGAAAATGCATTCTGACAAGTGTTATTAAAACTCGCATAGAAAACAGAAACAGGCAGGATATTTGAGGCACAAAATTAAGAATTACTTTTAGCCTTTTATGTACTTGTTGAATATAAGCATCAAAAAAGTGAGGCTGTCTCAGAGCACAAGCTTGGTTGTTCTGAGCCTAAGGTAAGTCTCTGTGATGTGGCTCACCTAGGCATGCAGTACGCGCATCACAGCAATGACCCCAGGGCATCTTGTCAAAATACTCAGTTACACCAGACATAGCCTGCGCAGGGATACCCTAAGAACTGCAGTGGAAATCAGCACAAGTCCCCTCCTCCCCATTTGATGAAGGTCTCTGCTTCCCAAGAGTCAAAAGAAATTATTATCTTGTAAAAAATTAGTGGAAGTCAAGCCACTGGGAAGCTCTTCAGACATGAGGTCAGACACACAAACTCTGCAGATGCACCATGCAAGTTCATAAAGAACCAGGGCAGCCACTTAGACACCACACATTTTAACTCCTTTTCCTTAAGGACCACCAGTGTTGTGTTTCGCGCTGGTAGTGACAGAGATGACTATGGAAGACCTCTGAAAAGAATTCTAAGATATCCAGAAAAAAATGAAGAATAAATTTTATCTCAAGTTAGAAATATATACTTGTTCAGGTGTCTAACTTTACCACGAATAGTCTCTGTGGCCCAGGCATTTCCATGGGCACTGGAGAGTGACGAAGGATAAAAGACAATGTTTTACTTTAAAGAAATTCTGTATTATAGCAGACCCTTAGGTATATATTATCATTTTCATGCATGAAGATCTGGGAGTAATAGGAGCTGGGCACACAAATCTCACTCAGTGAGGTGAGAACGCGTCCTTTAAGGTTATCCTGCTAAGCTGTGGGTGGGGGTGAGGGGAGGCAGTGGTTAACTGTTTCTCTGCTGAGCAGACTCCTGTGAGCTGCAGCAATATATCATGGGATGCCAACTATATAACTTGGGAAAGCCCACTCATTTGACAGAAACAGTGTCATCAGGTGTCGCAGAGTGATGGAATGGCACTTTACAGTTAGACTGTGAAGGGCTCTATCTTGTTATTTACTCATGAAGAGCACTTCCTAAAAACAGCCAAGAGATTCACCAACAGCCTGCTCAAATGTCTCTAGTCCATTCGGACAAACCAAGGGAGAAGTAGTGGGGGAGCGGGGGAGCGGGCAGGAGAGGAAAAGAGGGATGTCTATGTTTGCACTTGTACAGGGTGCCGCTCACATTCTAGACATGACTTTGGGTGCATGGGGCCAGAAGGCTGGTTGGGTGTTCTGCATCTCCTTCCTGGGCAGTCTCCCTGGGAACACACTCCCCAGGGGACTTAGGTTCACTTGCTCCTGCACACCATTACCTGGGGCAACGTTCATGCCAGAAGCTGAGAACAGGAGAGCTCTCAGCTTTCTCCTCTTCCCACAAGGAAGCTAGAAGCCCGAGGAAGGCTGGAGAATGCTGGTCCTGCAGCAGGGACCTACCTGAAGGCTTCCAGGTCCTTCCAGGTGGACAGCACCATCTGCTCGTGTAAGCCTGCCTGGGTTTGGCTTCTCTTAACTAGTACAGGCATTCTTTGTGCTTTATGAAATCAGGAAATTAAGAAGCTCAACGACCTTTTCCAAAATGTCCTCTGACAGTTTATAAATGCTCAGTACAGATAACACAACATCGGGAGACAAGACCTATTTTTCAAAAAGTTGTACACATTATACATACCTTAAAATTATGTAAATACAAAGCTTAGGCAGTGTGGCTGGAGGGCATGCCTCTCAGGGGGACTTTAGAGGGCTAACAAAGCAGAGCCAGCCGGTCTCCCTTTGTTTCCTGCAAGCTCTATGAGCAGATCCCACTCACTCTCCTAGTCGAGCCCTGTCTCCTCCACATTCTAGTACCGTGCTATCTTTCCCGAGGAAATGAGAGGAAACATACATTTGTCTTCATTGCAGACACTTTGGTATGAAGGTAAAAAGCAAACTGCTTCCCGGCAACAGCACAGAGGCACCATTAAAATCAAATTTACAGTAAACAGAACCTACAGCTGGGGTAGAACACTAACTGTTAGGATTTTAATTATCTGCAAAGCTCTTGGAGGTCGAACATCTGCTCCTACCCAAATGACAGCAGCTGCTTGTATACACTTAAGACAATGTGGGCTTCTTCCCTGCATCTTACAGTGAGTCATATGGTCTTGGCACATGGCTGCTTTCTTGGTCTGGCTGGGTAAGGGAACTGAAGTGTCTTGGGGGAACAGTCCTGAAAAGTTTGATCCCACCTTAGGGAAGACATCCCAGCCTGCAGGACTGTGAAGCAGCAGCAGAAGAGGCTGGGCATCAAGAGGTGGGGCACCATGGAAAGATGCCCATGTTAAAAACAGTGAGGAGGATGGACAGAGGGCATCAGTCCCTTCTGGCATCAACCACATGGCTGAGGGCCAGGTCAGCCCTATGGCTTGACTTTGGTGAAGCTCCTACTGTTGTTCCGGCCTCCTGCATACACCGGCATAGGTAGGGTCAGGACAGGCAGGTGCTGCCATGGTCAACATGGATAATGTTTCCTTTTCAACCAGTGGACGCTGAAATCTTTGTCTCTTAAAAAACTTTCTATGCTGCCTGGTGTGTAGATTAGGAGCTTTGGCATACAGAAGCCATGAAGCCACCATCAGGATGCTGATTAAGTAACAGTGCTACAACTTGGGACCAGTAAATTATTGAGGGATGTAGGATGTAGGTGCTGGTCACACCCACATGTCCACTTGACGCATCAGAAAGTACACTGATAATTGAGAACTGTCCTTTCTTATGTGATCACACCTGGCTCGTCACAGAGCAAATTCCATGTTCCCAGGAGCCTAGAATGATTCCTGGATGTGATGAATGCTTCCTGCTTATTACAAAGGTGCAAGGACAGTACCTGGTAGGTGGTTTCTGTGCACACTAGAGGCTGGGCATCTTGCTTCCAAGAATACAGGGCGACTGTGTTCTTGAAGTTGAGTCTAGAGCATGAAAGGGCTCTGGGGCAGACCAGGGGTGCCCTGTGGAACCCTGCCTCTTGGGTTCCTAACTATCCTGGTGGAAGGGTGGAAGATCACTGCTGGGAAGGAATGAAGGATAGGATCTCGCTAAATTCCAGTGGAGAACTACAATGTAGTTCTCCTAGGATCTACATTGGAGCCGGATCATGCCACCTGCCTTAGAGAAACTCTCCGACCAGTGACAGACAAGGCTGAGTCATGGGGCACGTGGTTATAGCACATCATTTGCCTTGTGACTTGGGCTCTCATGAGCTTGCTGTACATCCACAGCTGCCTGCTCTGAGTGGATTCTATTGGGATCACCAGTTATGAATTAGGAAGGCCTAAGAATGGGCTATCATCACACAGAAACAGCACTTCTGGGATCTGGCTGGAGTCTCTGTAAGCTGCTTGAGCAGTATGTGGGCACACTGTACCCATTAGTAGACATGCAAAGTCAGGCATTTAAAATGAATCCAAACAAAGATTTCTTTCAAAGGCCAAGCAAGCACTCTCTTTTAACAAAACTCCACAATTATCTACCGAGACACGAGGAGAGAATGCCGTTTCCAGACAGCAGAGATGGACACTGAAAGATCAGAGTCATCGAGAATGATAATAGAAGATTATTTTTTATTTAGATTTCATCAAGACAGGAAAGAACACTAAACAAGGTCAGACCTTCAGTGGAGTTCAAAGACAGCATGGAAACAAAGAAGGTTTACTAAATTCTAAGTCAAACTCTACATCTGCTATGGTTTTAGTTTCCTTTATATTACTAACTTAAATTTCCTTGGAGAATAATCTTAACTATTCAACAAGCACCAATATTGACAGTCTACTATATCAGCAAGCCAAATCTGAACTACAAAAACTCTGGTGTGTAATAAATTAATAATCTACTAGAAAGAATAACCTACACCTTCTAGGGCAGGAACCAGGAAGCACCACAGAAACCCTGCAGCTTAAAGGATGAGTAAGAATAAGTAGTGGAGAAAATCCTATACTATCCTGAGCAGATGACAACCCTGTAAGCAGTCTGGCTTGGCTGAAAGGTTGGAAGGCAGGATTCGGGAGGGAAGAGGTGGGAACTGTTAGGTTATGCAATACTGAGGGCGGGGCTTGAATTTAGGAATCAGTGGTCACTAGGGAGCATGAAGAGATCTAAGCAAGGAGGCACAACTACAGCTGTGCTAAGAGAAGGGAACTGTGGGGACGCAGCACGGTCCCTTCTATCGATTCACTGAGGGCTGAGATTAAACTCAGGAGCTCTTGCAGCTGCAAAGGTGAAAGAGAATTAAGAGATTAAGGGCACTTTAGCTTCCTTGTTTCTTGAAGTCCTGTAGGCAAGCCACTCTCCCTGCAAGCTCTCATCACACCTCCTCAGAATATAAGCTCCCCAAAAGAAGGAACCCAGATTGTTGTGCAAGCACTTGGCACAATCTATGGCACAGTGCATTTAAATATCGGTAGATCAGAGGCCACAGTGGAAGAGCTATGACCCTAGCCATGGAAGGGAGGAGAAAGGTGGGCTACCATGTAGTGGAGGACAGAGTCCAAGAAGAAGGTTGGGTGCTGCTTGAGATACTCAGCTTATAAGGTATGATGGAGCCAAACTTTGACCCACCTTTTTCGAGGGTGGCGGAGGTTGAGGAGAGTGGGGAGGAAGAAGAAAGACAATGTGCTAATATGCCGAAGGCCTGAAGCTGCTGGGAGGAGGAAGAAGCTGTTGGTATCATATCAGAGTCCTAGGCGTCCCTGTGGTAGCTTCAGTCCCCACACCCATCCGTTCCCTCTGTCCACTGTCCAAGTGGGGTAGTGTTAGAGGCCCTCCTGTACTATCTAACAGATTCAAGGCCACTGTAGGCTGTGTGACACCCTGCCTCCTGGAGCACAAGGACTTACATTCCTCTTAGCTCTCTTCTGAAAGCTAAACAGTGCCACCCAGAATTTGTACATCTGCAGGAATGGCACCACACAGTGATGCCCATGTGGCTAGGTATGACAGAATGTCAATGGTTCCACTCCCAGCCGCACACCCATGGCAGCCTTGGGTTTATGTCCAAATGCAAAGAAACATCCAATTTAACATTTACATTTTCAGGAGTAATGATTGTACAAAAAAAAATGCCATTTTCTAAGTACCTACAAATAGTATATTCTCATGGCTAGTAATATCAAATGAAATAGATATATAAAAATTCATGAAAAATATCTCAGTAGGGTTTTTGAAAGATCATGGAGGACTTACCAGAGTTGATGAGAAAGGCTTGCATTATTGTCCACCTGCAGCAATGCTTGCTTTCTGTGGGAGAGCCGGGGTGGGGGTGGGCTGTCTAGTCAGTTCTGGGGGCTGGGACAAGAGCGGGCTTTGTGAGAAATTGCACCATTGGCTATTACCAGAACACACATGGTGCCACATGTTAGCCAGGAGCTGTGGTCACCCAGACAGTGAGGTGGGGGTGGCGAGCAAAGAACAGGATTGAGGAAGAGACTTCAAAGACATCAACAACTGAAGACTTGGGGCCAAGAAAGGAGACTGGGAAGTCAAGACATGCGTCACGGGAGGCAAAGAGACAGTGACAACCAACTTGAAATGTAAAAACAACAACAACAACAACAATAACAACAACTATCCAGGAAGACAGACAGTAGACTACTTCTGGGAGGCTCCTACACTATTACAAAGACCACAACACTCATCACTCAGGAGGGTGCTGTTGAGAACCCAGGGAGTGGGGGAAGCATCCAGACCACAGACGATGAAGGCCTTTTACCAGTAAGAGAAGCCACCGTGAGGACAGTATGGCACCAGTGCTGCGCTGGTCACTGCCCTTTATGACACACGATCAGTGAGCTGTGAATATTCACATATGTTCCATTTTACATAAAATCAGAAGACAGGCAATTTGATTATTGGCGTCATTAACAGAAGCAAACGATGGGTTGGGAGCCTGGAATGATGTTCTCCAAATTGTGGGAACTCCCCTGTTTACCTTCATTTCTGTTCACTAGTAAAGAATGTCAAGCATTTTGCTGAACAAAAATGCTCTGTTCTTTCTTGGAGTAGCAAGGCAATCAGAATGACAGTGCTGAATTACTTCCTCATTTGCTGGCTGAAAAGAAACTCAAAGCAGAGTTGCCAAAGGGCAAAACAGAGAGTGAGACTATATATCTCAGTTTTTCTATATGTCCATTTGATTACTGGGTTTGCATGTCTGCATTATCCTGGAGATCTAACAGTTATCTAACTTAATTTACAGAGTGTCGAGCTAGGAGTAGGGACCAAGCTTGGGAAAGTATCATTAAGATACTTTGGTATACTTGGGAGACAAACGCCTAATTCCCAAAGAATGCCCTGCTTCCAGAGAAGGGAGGGAAAAGGGGGAGAAGAGGAGGCCTAAAAAAAAAAAATATCAAAAGTACTGGACTAAATCTACACTGATATCCTTTGGGCATACATTCTGAGAAAGTCAAGAGAGATGATGTATTCCACCTGTGACAGGTTCTGAGACTTTGTTCAAAGGAGGAAGGATGACTTGGTGCTGGTAATCACTGGCTGGCTGCATGATGACTTCACAGGCTAACTATTTGAGGGCAAGTAGATTGTCAGAAAAACTGAAATCTCCCCTGGAACTTTCAGACACATGACAACAGTGCCTGAGATGGCTTTGGGTCCTGCAGCTACTCGGCTTCCAAGTTCTGGGTGTTTTCTGGGTGTGGTCAGGCCTTTCCAGCTGCACAACTCAGCACTACTGGCTGATGCTGACAAAGCCACTGGATGGGTAGCCAGAGGGACCCTGCAGTCTAGAGTAAACAGATGGCTACTGACTGGGCTTGTCCTGCCCTAAAAACTCCTGTTCAGACAGGAAAGCAGGTACGAGAGTATAGACTCTTGCATATTGAATTTACCTGTACTTCCTCAACACAGCAGCCGTTTACACTATCTGGATCTCAAAATTAATGGGTTGAATGTCATATAAGAGCTTAAACGGATTTGTAGTGACCACATCTAGCCGAGTGTGAGTTCACCGATGACTCCCTTCTGGTCATCTGAATGGAAGTCCAGAAGCAGCAACAACAGCTAAGCCGAGGTCGGTTGCTTTGTCACACAGACGCTCTTTACATATTTACAGGTGGGAAGTGCCGAGAGGATGAAGAAACAGAGAGCGAGAGGAAAAGGCTGGACACTTCTCGTCAGAGTACATGCCTTCATCCTAATGTTGTTCATCTTCCATTTGGGATTCAGTCCCCGGTCTGAAAGTCTTTTCAGTTTCAGAGAAACCTGAGGAAGTTACTCAAGGTTCTTGGCATTAAGGTTTCCATTTTGAGAGAACAGGGTGAGGGGTAAGAAATATTAGAATAGAGAGTGAACGGTGCAGCCAAGGGAGTGGAGAATGAGTGGATGCCGCGGACCCTGGCATTTACCAAACAGTTCCACAAACAGCATGGTGGAGAACAAGACAGTGAGACAAAAAAAAAAAAAAAAAAAAAAAAAAAAAATTGTTTTGCGAGGCTGCCAAAGATGGGCCTGGCATATTCGTGTTGCATTTTCAGGAACTTTAGCCTCATTTCCATTCTCTTAAGAAGAGTCTGTGTAGAAAACCAACACCTTGTCAACTGTTTTGGTGGATGCCCCATCTCAAGCCAAAAGGATGTTTAAAGAGATAAGGTCAGTGCTTAGTTTATGTATACAATGTAAGTTGAATGGTTCAGTTATTAATATGCATTTTAATCAAAATGAAAAATAACTTATTTTGAGTTGGAGAGAGATGAATTTTAAAAAGTTTCTGTTAAGATGAATGTATCTACATAGGAATAATAGGAAAAAGGGTAGATTATCTACTTTAACCTAAACAACAACAATATCTCAAAATATTTTACATTGTATAGGTTTTGGTTTATTGATACAAATTTAAAGTTATTTTTGCTATACTATACATATATTTCTACTCTGGCTTGTAATGTTTGACTGAAAATACAGGTTAGTACTTAGTCACCTATAATTAAACTTGTACTCAGTCATATTAGGTATGTTCTCAAAGTTGAACAGATATATTTAGATAGATACATACGTTCTTCAAACATACAGAATATGGCACTTAATATATTTAATAACCTAAGGTTTTTTATGACAGTGGGACATGTCTGCTCTTGACAGTATCAATTTACTTCAAAATATGATGGACACCGAAGAACCTCTGTATGGAGTTTGCTTTATTTATGGTAAAAGCTAGCCATTTGAACAAAACAACAACAACAACAACTGCATAGTGTCCAAACTGGATTAGCAGAATGCAAAAAAAAAAAAAAAGTTACTTCCCAACTTTGTCAAGAAAAGGTAGAACAGTCCTTTAAAATTCCTGATTCTCAAAAATGTCTGTCAGATATATTAGATCTGTAGCTCAAAGTTGGATGCCCAAAGTTACAGAAACTTTGGGTGACTGTCCAGGCAGCAGGATGTCCCTGTAACATCATTCTCTTCTGGGACTTTTGGTGGAGTTAAAGACTAAATAATTAAAGTTTGCCTTAGATACGATAAAAAGTAAATTAGGTATAAAACTCTGGACTCACAAAGATAGATAATGGGATATTTTCTCTAATTTTTGCCAAATGCAAATGGACTTGATACTGTAACTGTAATTCTTACTTGATAACTGTTTTTATTATACTTAGTTTTACTATATTAAAGTTAAAACCTTCTTTTTTACTTAGACAAAAAGAGAAATGCTGTAAAATAATCCTCCTGTATACTCTGAAGATGTGCTGCTCTCATTGTTAATAAAAAACATTGGCTGATGGCTAGGCTGGATTTTTCATGGCAGAGAGAATGTTAGGAAGAAAAGGATGGAGTCTGAGGAGGAGTTGGGAGAAGATGTGGAGAGAAACAAGATGAACTTGCCATGTTAAAAAATGTACTGCCACATGGCAGAGCATATATAAAAAGAAAGCGTTAATTTAAAATGTAAGCATTAGTAACAAGCTTGAGCTACAGAATGAGCATTTATAATTAATAATAAGTCTGTGTGGTTATTTGGGAACTGGTTGGTGGGATAGAAAAGTCCACTTACATATATACATATACACACATGTTATACTTACTTCCCCTAGCTACTAGTACTCAAAACATGAATACGAATGGGGTCAATGTCTCTCTCTCTCTCTCTCTCTCTCTCTCTCTCTCTCTCTCTCTCTCTCTCTCTCACACACACACACACACACACACACGCTTCTACTTTTGAGTTGGAATATATTTCATTTCTCATCCTAACATATCGTTGACTTACTTATTTTTATAGAGATATCCTTGAAGAAATTCTTTGCTGAAATGGAATTTGAAAACTGAGTGATGAGTGTAGCCACAGCTGGTGGGGAGTGCCCAGCAGAAGTCTGGTGAGTAACTAGGCAACTGCTAGTCTCTGCCTGAAACGCCAGGTCTATGGTGATCTCTAACAGGAAGAGATTCTTAAGTTACACAGAACAATAATTTTGTTTTAATAAACCACTTATCCAGCATCATGACCCTATCATGAGAATCACATTATCTATGGCAGATTATGAGATTTAGTGAAGGACCATCCAAAGTTGGGAGTGGCCAGGGTTATTTAAGTTTGGGTCCATTTCCTGATCAGAAGCATCACCCAATGTTGTCCTAACACTGGGAGAATGTCAGAAAGGCGAGGGCAGAAGAAAACACCAGAGGTCAGCTCCAGCTTGAGTGAGGAATGCCCCAAACAGCAGAACCCAGGAGTAATATAGCGCCTTCAGCACCACTTGTTTAGAAACAGAGCTGTCAATGAGCAGGCTCTGCGGGCCTTGCCTCTTTACTAACGAAAACAATGAACCCGCAAGGCTTCATATAAACAAATTTTGCCCCCAATGGAATATGACTTTCTCTGCCTCAATGGAGAGGGAGGAGATCACCTGCTCTTAACACTTCTGAGAAGGCCAAGACCTCTTTCTTTGCTAGATGGTTTTAGTGTTGTGTTCTCTTTGGCCTCAGAGTTGACCTCATCCTCAGTATTTTTTTTTTTTTTACATAATTACTTAGTAGATGCCAAAAGCTACAGGTCAAAATAACATATAACTATTCAATATGATAGTGTTTAGCAATAAAAAAAAAAAAGCAGGCTGGTGAAAGGGCTCAGGTGGTAAAAAACGCTGCCGGCCACCAGTTCAGTCCTTGTAGCCAACACAGGGATAGGGGAGAACTGACTCCCTTAAGTTGTCTTCTGATCTCTACACATGTGCTGTGGCATGCTCATATCCTATTCCCCATTTCCTAAGCATGTGCACACACGCACGCACACACACACACACACACACACACACACACACACACACCATAATTGAAATGTCTTTTAGGGGTTTGATCCTTGAAAGCTACCCACATAGACCTATATATACTTACATATACCCACATAGACAGTACTACATGAATACAAATACAGGCAGCGAGGGTAAGTGGGCCTCGCGTGTTTAGAGACCAAAGAGTTCAAGCGCATATTAAATTAGGAGGAAAAAGAGGTGGTCAGGGCAAGACAGGAGAAGCTGCAGGGGGAGAATGAACTCGAACATATTGTATCCATGCATAAAATTCTCAAAAAAAAAAAAAAGATACTAAGTGTTCCTCAAAGAGAAGGAAAAAGACTCCTGTTCCTGATAATCAAATGTCACTGCTTGGTAAAGGCATTTTAGGAACCTGCGCCTGCTGATCCAGCTACTGGACTTGTTACTAGGCATCAGTGGACAGAGAGGGAGAGAAAGAAGAGGAGGGAGAAAGCAAGGAGCTCCACAGGCTGCACAAAGGGACCTGGGATGGCAATCAGGTTGTAAAAAAATCATCCTCATCCTCAAATAAACCACAAGCTCGTACAGGAAAGGGCCTCAGGACCTGTGCAGCTCCAAAGCACAGGGAGCATGTTTCAACTTACTTAGAGGAGGCACTTCTCCAAAGATTATAGCGCTGCATGAATAAACGCACACTAGGAAAGAAACTAACATCTACAGTCTCTAGAAATGCAGAGCAAGCCCACTATGAGCTACACAACCCAAGGACTGGGATTTGGCTGGAATTTAAGAAAGACAATAACACTAAGGGCTGGAGAGGGCGTGGGGCACTGCCACCTTCACATGTTACTGATGAGAATGCAAAGAGGTGCAATCACTTCTGGCAACAATTTGGCTACTTGCCACATCTTTCACAATAACCTTCCTAATTAAATAAAAACACTAGAGACCTGCACTAAACATCTGTAGTTTATAATCATTCCCAAGTAGAAAACCAAAATGCCTATCACCAGCAGAACAGACAAACACACCAATACACCCATACAATGAAATACTACGCAGTAATGACAGAGGCTCAACCATAGGAACGAATCTCAAAAGCATGTTGAATAAAAAGGCAGCACACTGTCAATTCCGTTTACGTGCCATTCTGGAGGACACAAAGCAGAGTGCTAGGGAGTAGGGATAAGTCACAATGAAACAATGGGACTTTCTGATGGGACAATTTTTACTTGGTTGTAGAGATGATGGTAGAGATGGCTGCATGCGTGCACACTAGTCAAAACCACTGTTCTTAATCTATGGATTCCTTTTTTCTTTTTTCAAGACAGGGTTTCTCTGTAGCTTTGGAACCTGTCCTGGAACTAGCTCTTGCAGACCAGAGATCCGCCTGTCTCTGCTTCCTGAGTGCTAGGATTAAAGGCATGCACCACCACCGCCCGGCATGACTTTATTTTTTAAAATCACAAGATATCAAAATAATTTAATGACTTGGTTTTAGCATTCGACAAATCCCATCTGTTTAGTTTCCTTTCTATTTTACAGAGGCAACACAAGCCTCGTTGTTCAAATAATCCTCTGACGTTTAAGAAGCCCCCAAGTCATTAAGCTAAAGTATCATTTACTTTTAAGTTTCAGTTTTAATTGGTAATACAGAAATTCAAAGATTCTGAAATGTTCTGACACGATAAATATGTGTGAATTGACGCCTGTGAGTAAGAGATGTAGCTGTCTGAAGCCAGGTGGTCTTTGTCAGCCAAGTATGGTGCTGTGCTTATGGGTGAAGCCAGGGGCTTCTTACTGCCATTTAGACGTTCTGTCCATAACTGCTCTACCTCATTAAGCAAAGACCACCCTAAGATTCATTCTGCTTTATAGGAAGACAGCAAACTGGCCTGTCTACCAGACGGCTGTAGCTGGGTTAGCTAATGTTGTTCTTAACTGTCTGTCCTTCAGGTACACAACAGCTCAACACTGCTTCCCGCTCAGTCACTTGCTGCTTGTTTGCTCTCTTGGTGTGTTTCAACACCAGCCAAACGTGAGGGACTCAAGTTTCTTACAAGGCCTCTAAGTCACGGCTAAAATGCCACCATGAATTTGGGGGAGATTTGTTGTGGGGGAGGTGGGAAGGGAACTTCAGGTTTTTCTGTGGTCACGCATGGCTGTCTCCCTCTCTATTCCCTTATGAACACAGCAAGCCTCCTAACTGTTAATGGTTTAGCCCTTTCCCTAATCATTTTCCCTAATCACATCTTTAGGTGGATTCAAGGTTCAGACAGATCTATGGTGTGTATGTGAGTAACTTCTTCAGGCTTGAAGGGCTGCAGTCTGTATGTCCACAATGAGGGCCATGGGTGCCTTGCCAAACATCTCCAGCCTTAGGAGAGATACCATGAAGCAGCTCACGGCGTGTGCCTATCTGGCTACAGAGCTCACTGCACAGAACATGCTGGCGGCTTTCATTTTCTCTAGAAACACTCTTTCAAAGCAACGACAATGGGATGGGCACCGTTCCTCCACGTGCATGCCCAGCATTTTCAGAGCTTCCTCCTCCTTACCATGCTCAATGGTATTAAGAAGGCTACATACAAATTACAGAGACGGCTCAGTGGTTAGGCGTGCTTGTTGCTCTTGCAGATAACATGACTTATTGATTCCCAGTTCCCATGTCAGGTACCTCACAACTTTCCGTAACTCTAGTTCCAGGGGATCTAATATCCTCTTCTGGCCTCAGTGGGTATCACAGTCATGTGCATAAAATCCCCCTCCATATATATTTACATAATAAAACTTTTAAAATTCCCAAATGTGAGCTGAACAAGCCAATGAACATGGCAAACTGGATGGGAAAAGCCTGTGAGGCCCCAACTATGCAGAAAGAACTCTATGTAGCACTGTATACATATAGACATGCAGCAACAATTAATGAAAAACGGGTCACGAATTTGAAGGAGAGTGGAGAGGGGTATATGGGATGGTTGAAGGAAAGAAAGGGAGAAATGTAATGCCACAACAATCTCAAAAATTAAAGAAGATTCAGAAAGAAAAAAAGCTAAAAACCACAACTACATATTAGAAACAAAGGATATATAGACTTAGTTACAGCAGCACCAATATAGGCCAATATAAATGATGCCGATAGCACAGCAACTCTATGTTCTGATTGGCAAAGATGGTCTAGTTAATACACATGGTCAGCTACAAAATATTAAAGAGTTCATAATGCTGAAAGGCTTGATTATTCCCTGGTTCAAAACCAACTGTAGTCAACTCTTAACAACAAAGAGTAGAGACAAGGTACACTATCCACTCTGAACAAACTGATAAGTTACTACGCAGCTAAATGTACAGAGCTACTTGGTGATATGATACAAAGACAGAACTGTGCCCCCATTGTGAACACGGGTCAATATGTTACATAAGAAGCATGGAACTAACCTGCAGTCGCAGCCCCTCTACAACTCTCTACAACACTGACGTCCACGGTTTACGTCGTCCTCCTGTTTCACTCTGAACTCCAGCCTGGGAAGAAGCCCGAGTCTAGCAGCACTTTAGGACATGTTCTAAAAACAACGTTAGTGGTACGGTTTGAGACTGAGTTGCTCCCCACAGTCTCATGCTTTGAAGGCATGGTCCCTAGCTGGAGACGTTAATTTGGAAAGTTCCCAGGACTAGGGATGTGCCTTTGAATGGGGTGACCAACCTTGGCTCTTGTCATTCATCCTGCTTCCTAGTTACACAGGAGCTGAGCTGCCTCTGCCACACTGCTGCATACACTCAAGTCTCTGTCCCGCCCTTCTGGCCACCGAGGGCTGAAGCCCTGCAGGAGTCACTGCACTAAGAAAGGGCAGATGCTCCTGAAGTTATCACATCCTTTCACATGCCTTCTGGGGAGACCAGACACCCGGAGTCCGGAGGCAGATGCCAACGACGACAAAAGGTGCTCTGCTTATAGGAGCGGAGAAAGAAGCCAAATGCTGGCAGAGAGGAGCACCCGGAGCCAGCACCAATATCTGGGGACACAGGAGAGCCATCATTAAATCTTCTTTCGCGTTCAGTCCTGCCACATTGTGCACTACTCGTTCACCATGGCTTGAAACAACATTTCAAGGTACGAGAAAGGTGAAACTGGACCCAAAAAAGCCTCTAGGAAAATGTATAAAGTTGAGTCTTTTCTGACTACAATCTAGAAAATATGGCCTGCACTGACTGAAGTTAGCATCCGATGCTAAGTATTGGAGAAAAGAGAGACAAGAAAGGGAAGGCAGGAATGAATGAATGAATGAATGCATGGCCTTTGTGTTAAAAAAGTAGGAGATGATGTGCAAAACTCAAAACTTTCAAGTATTCATAAGATATTAAAAAATCATTTAAAACAAATGATTTGACAGCTGCAAATGCAGGATAACACCTAGTTGAATTATAGAAACAGTGTGGGTAATTACTTTTTCCAAACGTGAGGCCCTGTGGACCAAGGTCCTGTCTGAATTTCCCTGCAGCACAGTTACCATGAGAGAGGACACATCCTGTCACCATATCAACCTTAGTCTCTTTATCATCCACACATCAGTCAGGATGATGAGAGATGTCCCCGAATCCTAGCAGTCTTCCTCTGAAGGACCTACATGTTAATTACTGCACTAATTATGGTTTTTGAATAACCAAATGAAGCAGTCTATGGAGGTACAGGCATAAACCGAAGACCAAGAAAATACTGAAGTCGGCAGTGTACACTGACACGGAATAGGTTCAGAAGAAGTAAGGCAGGGGCTTTAAAAGACAAGCATCTGAAATAATTAGGGCTCCGCAAAGCAAAAAGAAATGCTATTTCTTAATGGCAAGTGCATTTAAACTGTTATCTGCAGATCTGAAGGTGAGCCTGCTTAATTCACTGCTGCTTCTTTTGTTATTAGGAAAACATAATTGTTCCAAATAATTAGCACTAGAGTACATCACAAGCTGACAACAAAATTATAGAAATCTTCATATTCAGATCCGTCTAGCTGGCTATTAGGAACAGTTTCTGATCATAACCCATTAGTTGAAGTGCCGTGAGTTCCTGATTGCCACCAAATAACCTCCGCTATCTGCCTAAGTTAACAGCCCCTATTTATCCAGAGTTTTCTCGACAGTAGAAATTGCTGAGGATTTTACAGCTGCCACACAAAAGAACAGTATTCCACGTGTGCACTTGGAAACTAGGTGGTGCAGTGATGGAAGGGTGGATTTAACTACACTATTGACTGCTATCTTCTAAAGAAAACCCCTACAAAGCTACCTCTCCAGTGTTGCAAAGCAGTGGCATCAGACTGCTCTCCCACACTGGGTAGCGTGTGCAGTGCTGTGGCTTCCATGCTAGTCTTTTTGGTCTTGTATGTAACACTTCTCTTCTTCACATCACATACTTTTCCTTGTTTTTAGCACTTCATGATGGAAATATTTTTACTGTTTTAAAACACATTCTTGTGAGCCTGCTCTCTCTCTCTCTTGCTAGCTAACCTGTTTTAAGTCAGCCAAGTAGCATTTTGAAAAGAGTAGGAGGAAAAAAAGACAAAAGAGCTTGGTTCTGTTTTGAAGATGAAACCAAATCACCAGAGATCTCCTGTGGAAACATGCAAATCTGGGAACTTTCTGCTCTGCTGTGTTTCCCACCTAGCTTCCTAGCCTTACGGATAAGACAGCATGGGGCCAGTTCTGAGAAATCGGTAATCTCAGCATCACCCCTCAAGTCCTCTGGAAAGGCTTTAGCACACAGGCTGAGCTCAGGAACCCACAGAGCTCTGCTGCAACCCGTGAGAGATAAGTTTGATTACTTTGGTAATTAATGATGCTGGAGAGTAATATGGATTTTCTGTTAGAATTTGAGTTTGAAGTTAATTAGTCTTCACGTTATGATTTGCTGATTAATTATGGATATTTAGTTATAAAGAGGGATGTTAATTATTAATCTCAAAAAATCATCTAGTGTAATTAACTAAAACTTTGACATCAGTTAAAATTCCCTTCGAGTATAACTTCTAAAATTATCAATTACCAGTGAAGAGAGGAGTGTGCATGCCCCTGGGAAAGGGCCATGTTCTCTGCGCAGACAGAACACACATTGAATGGGATTGTCTGTGCTGCATGGAGCCTGGAGTTTTCAGCACAGACTTGAGCTATGTCAAGGTGTGGCACTCATCCTTGGTGGCCAATCCTCTGTAAGAACTTTTGTAACAGAACAATGTATACAAGACCAAGTCCAGGGTACAGCCCACTTGGGTGGACCGCCACACACTGCCCAAGCCTGTGGCCTGCGAGACTCCCGGAGCTCCAAGGGCTTCGCTAGCTCCAAGCTGGAAGTGGCTGCAGCGCCGTGCGCGTCTCTCTATTTTTGGCAGCAGCAGCTTGGGGACTATCAAGACAATGCTGCGGCACAAGTGCTAATTAGTGCTTGGATTCACACAACTTAAGATCACCTTTGTGTTCACTTCTTCCCTTCATCTTCCCCCATAATCTGTCAGCAACACATCTTCACTACCAAAAAAGGGGAGGGGTACGCGATTAGGAAAGAGGGTCAAACCCCAAGCGTCACCAGCACATCACTGTCCTGGAATTCCCTGTAACAGACTCTGAACAGGGGTCTGTTTACATTATCTCTAGATCATCTTGACAATATTTATTCTCTATTTACCTAAATGAGGCAATATGATGATATTTATTGCTCGGAATGGCTAAATATAGACTTTTCTTGAGCACGCAGTACCATGGTGGGAGGTTTTGCTCTAATCTACATCTTTAAACTGACAAGCTGGAGAATTCGTAATGAATGCCTCTTTTCATCTGGATGTCTGTGTGTATTTGACAGTATAAATATTTAGCAATATCGGAGTCAGCTTGTGATTTTACCCAGATGGACTGATTGATGCCTTGGCTCGATGCTGCCAAAGACTCTCCATGTAGTTATATAAGCAATTTTCCTCTTACTTCCTAAGAAGCAATTAGGTAGCCAAAGGCAGCAACCCCAAAATAGTGGAAATACTTCTCGTATCAGCTGACAACCCTGAGGGATAAATAAAATATGGTACTTAAATTATTACCGCTTTACTTTCCTGAGTCACGGGATTAAAGCTTTCACTTCCAAAGTACATATAAATTGCAGGGTTTCTTATGTCTGTAATTTGCAAGAATCTAAGTTAAAATACCAGCTAATCAGTCAACTTGCATTCACCTTGGAAAAAGTACCACCCTTCCTTGTCATTTTTGTAAATTGCATGCCTAAGCACCAATGTTATTTTGAGAAGAAAAGTTGCTTGTTGTCAATAACATATATTGCAGTCTAGTTAAAATAACATTTGTTAAGATTTAATCGCAAATGCAATCCCCTTTTAAAGTTTAGACAGAATGCTCACAGAAATTCAAAGGACAGATAATAAATCATGTTCCTCATCTTGGGTGTGAATGAGGCAGGTCTGACTCATTCAGGCATGTCATTTTAACAACGAATGGTATAAATTCTCGTCTATGAAACAATGAGGGCTCCACACACACTCGGGAGCTGCTAGGTGACACTACCCTCCACCTCTAAATCATATTTTCCCTATCAACATTGTTTCGTCTATGTAAATCACAATGAAAATGAAACCACAGAATTACACCATTTTTCTCATTTCTGCTGTAATCCATCTGCAACGGTTGGGAAGTTATTGCTAAAACTTAGCAAGGGTTGTTTGGATGCTCACCACCCCTCTGTTCCAGCTCGCCATCCCTGGCCTGTGATGCTGGAATGGTTTGTCAGGCACCTTCTGTGCATGCTGCTGCTTGGGAGAAAAGAGCTGCCCATTATTTTTCGCATCAGCTGGATCATGTATTTCTGCAATTTGGTTACTTCCCCCACCTATCCCCTGTTCTCACCACCTCTGGTTTCTTTGTTTTCTGTGAATTCATCCCTATCTTTGTATAACCCATGCAATAACCCAGAAGAAAGGGCAAGTAAGACATTATTCTTCTTGACACTAATACCTACAGATCCTACTCTACTGTGATTCCTCGCCCTATTACAAGGCACCTCAGCTAACAGAAGCCTCAAAAGCCAAGAACTGGCCCTGGGAATGTATTCCAGAGGTGAAAGGGATGTGCGGATCACACGCACACAATTCCCAGGACAGGTTGTCCAGCCGTAACGTGCAGTGGCTCTAGGCCCAGTACTTTTCAGTCACTGTTCCTTCCTGTGCGTGGTGATTTCAAAAAAAAAAAAAAAAAAAACCAAACTATGCCTGCCAGCTGTCAGCTAAAAATATACATCTTTGTATGTTTATTGTATGATTAATAATGAATTGGTTATTCAGTTGATTCAGGGCTGGGCCTGAGATCCAGGCTCCTACACAGCGCGGCTGTCATTGCTGCTCTACCATTGCTTGCTTCCTTCCCTTAGAAAGGGCAGAGGCAAACGGACACAGTGGCAGGGGAATGCCAGATGTCACATCTAGAACACAACAGGTACCTACCCGTCGCACAACTGCAGCAAGTGGCTGTATGCTCAGCAACAAATGCAGTGTTTGGTAAGTTGGCAACAAAAATGGTATCAAAGAAAAAGTTTTGGGACAAATTTTGTCATTGGAAAGGAGGGGGGGTTGCAAAACACATTAGAGCTAATCATGCAAAGCGGTGTGACTCACAGCCTAATTTCCTCACACTGAGCGATAAATTCCACAAAGGCTGCTGCGACTAATTTTTGTGGTGCTGTAGCAGATGACAGATGGGTGTCCATGCAGCCACAAGTGCAGGGCTCCCATCTTTCTTCATGACTGTTGTTACTTACTCTAATGATGTATAATAGCCTGCAACTACACTTAACCTGCACATCAGATGGCAGCTCTGCCTGTTTACCTGGAGTTATGAAGAAGAAAACAGCAAATCAACACAGAATTGAAGTGTGTACATTAACCTCCCACATGTCAGCTTAATTTCCCCCCCAAGATGATGTATAAACACATCTCTAAATTGTTTTCCCTTCTATCCAACAGTCAAAGTGTGTGTGATGGAGTGATGCAGAAATATATACACAATCAAAGGGCCTGAAAGGACACACAACTGTGGTTTCACTAATGAACTTATATCCTTGACAATAACCAATATGGCCTACCAACGAGGCTAATTTAAAGATCCCCGAAAACTCACCACAACAGATGGAACGAGTTTGACTGGCTTCTGACACATATCTAAGCCTAACTAGGACATTATGTAAACTCCCTGGGCAGACCCTCATAAGCACGCAAGGGATAGCCTTAAGAGTTGGTCAGCTTTGAATTAATCCCCTCTCTTACTCCCTCTTCCCTGACAGAACAGCGACTCCCACACGAAACACAGCTTGTTCCATGAGGCAAAGGGCCACTGAAAACCATTTTTGAGTAAGTAAACCGAACTCCTATCAGGGTTGGAAGCTATGCTTTCACTGGTCATTACAGCTCTTGCCCATACTGAATGAATATCAAGAAAATGTAAAAATAATAGTGTTTCACTGTAAATATTCATCATGAAGTTGAACACGATTCTTTCTGAGGTTGTAGAAAGGAGACAGGAAGAGGGAACAATTTCTTACCACTCTGCTTCTTTTAAAGGTGACACATCCCACAGGAAGACATCCACAGAAAAACTAAAGACAGAAAATTCTCTCTTTCTGGAACAAGTTTTGGAGAATCTGATTAGGTCTCCTGCTGCGGAGCGAGGCACTGCGCTTTGCCGAGGGGCCGCTGCTATGATTAACGCCATTTGTCTGAATCATTATTCTGCACCTTGGTTCAGCAAACACTATGAAGATGGCACAGTAATAAATGACCGCGGGATTCTTCCCTGCTTTGGCCTCTTTTTATCTGCCACCTCTCCACCGTCAGCTCCATCTTTCTGAACCTCTCTGAATCCCCAAAAGGGATGGGGTGTCTATTTGTTTTCCACTAGGTTACCACTCTGTCTACTGTTGTTTGCACTAACGGGTACGGATTCAATTCATTCTTGTGACATAAAAGCACTGATACAGTAAATTTTTTGCCCAAGAGAAAACAAAAACAAAGTTGCTGAATATCGAATAAGGTTTGAAGCACTAGCATGTATGTGAAGAGGCTTTCAAGCAGTCTTAGGTAATGGTATTTCCCCCATGTGTCTAGTGTTGATGTGGAAACCCAGAACACTCAACACAAACAAAGCTTTCCCACAACGATGCAGACAAAGGTTAATACTAGCAAACTGGCCTAAGTACAGGCTGGGGCTCTACATCTACCCAGAGAACACTGGAATTAACTACAGAGTAACAGGCCATAGAACTTTCACTTCCCTGCCCCTAGATGAGGAACAATTGGTAGCTGATGGCTGCGGAGGGAGGGAGACTGCTTTCTTCAGGGAGGTGGCCCCTGGGTGGTTGCTCCTGGTCTAGCATAAGGCCCTATACCACACACCAACTGGACTCAACAGCATACACACAATAGCACACACACGTATGTATATGTGTATACACACACATATATATATATGTCTATATATGTGTGTATGTGAATACATATGTGTGTATGTGTGCATGTATATGTGTATATATGTGTGTGCGTATTTGTACACATATATATGTGTGTGTTTATTTATATATTTAAAGAAGAAGCCATGAAGTTGGGAAAGGGATACTGTGGGTGGGAATCTGGGAGGAGTTGGAGGAAGGAAGTGAAAAATGGATATGATCAAAATACACTGTATACATGTATAAAATCCTCAACGAATAAATAAAAAGTATATTAAAATTGCAGTTTTTGAATAATTTAAAGATGAAGACATTGAGAGCTTCTCTGCTGCACATTGCTGATGGCCAAGTAAATTTGTACCACCATTATAAGGATAGTAGTGTTCTTCAAAGACCTAAAAGTAGGTCCACTCCATGATCCAGATATCCTATACTGGGTATATATAGCTAAGTGATAAAACCAGCACACTAAAGACTCCTTTGCACTTGATATGTATTGTGCCTTATTTACAGTGGGCAGGGCATGGAAACAAGTCAGATGCTCATCACCTGGTGGACTGAGTAAAAGACAGTGGTGCACATACACAATGGAATACTACTCAGCCATCAAATAACCGAGTCCTGTCATGAAAAGAAGGCTAGAAGTGGGGGCTACTTTATTATGAAGTACATGCCTTACTGTAGATTTACTGTAAATCTAAACAGCTGAGGGGAGTGGTGGCTGTAAGTTGCTGTGAGTGGTGGGGGAGGGCAGGACATGAAGTAGCTGGCCATGGGTACTAAGGTAAGGTTAGAAAGGAAGGAAGGAGCCCTGCTGTGCTATTACATGGCAGCGTGACTATAGTAAGAATAACGCACTGTTATCTTTTCAAAGCTAAAACTGTTGTTTACCATGTAGATGAGTCCTGTTGAGGACACATGGATGTTTTTAACGTATCTAACCCTGTCTACACAGCACCAAGGAATTCCAGGAGAGTCACGCTGGTGAGCGGTAGAGCAGCTACAAACACAAAAGAGAAATAAAGTTAAAGGAGCTGAGAGCAGCCCGCAGGTGCATCTCTCCAGGTCCATGTCCACAGCACGCGCTTCTTCAGTTCTGGGGATGGTGACGGTGTCTGAGTCAACCATCCGAATGCACCCTTTGGATGTCTCTGCACACAGAACATGCTCTGTGAGACCTCAGGGTGGCAACACAAGATTCCCGGCAGCATTTAGAGGGTGACTCTACAAGGTACTACTTCAATTCTAGCTTTCACTATGGAATTTCATCTCTAAAACACGGAAACACGCCATCTATGGGAGAAGTTAAGCGATGTAAATGTCATTACGGAGCTTGCTTACAGTAACTTCCCTTTGCCAAGGGTAACACGTTTTCCTAGCGATGCTGCTAAAAAGTGCCAAATACTGCAAGCCCCGAAGAGTATTGCCAAATACCTTCTAACTCTGGGTCCAAGCCTCAACAAATGCTTACTACAAAATGAATCTGAATCCAGTAATTGCTCACAGTTCTTGGAACACTACCTTGTGTACTACTTCAGGTATTATGGAAATATCTATACTTGTGCCAGAAGTTAAGACGTTATCATGTGAGGATCACTGGCTAATCTAGCCTGTGCTAAGATGGAGTTTTAATGAAAATTTAATGAATGATAAATACTCATTTCTTGATAAATGTTTAATTATGCCAATAATTACCAACTGCCGAAACTACTGTTGTGTTAATAATGGCATCTTAGTACACATGCAGTTCCACGAGTCACGGCGCTGGTAAAGATCAGAACTCCATCTGTCTATGCAAACTAGCAAAACAAAAGTATAATTAATATTTTGATCAATTTTCTCCATACTCTAACAACTATGAGTCTCCTGGTCTTTTAAAAAGAGAACCCATTTTCTCTCCCATGAAAAAGGGTAAGGAAAACCGTGCAGAGCCATTCTGGGACCAGCATATACTAAAATCAGTCAAACAAAAAACAAACAAAAATGGAAAAGTAAACATTGAAATTCACTGATTATATTTCTTTCCTCTCGACATTATCATTTTCATGACTGCTTTGTGATGATCTGAAGTTGTGTTTAAAATGGTGGCCCCTATACCACTCAGCAGCCTAGGAATCTCAATTTCCCCACTAGTTGTCTTGTCCTGACACTTAAGATCTATAGTTTATATCTGTCCTTACATGCACATGGAGCCTTGTGGACGTGTGAACTGCTCCTATGTAAACCTGGGGATGCCACCTTCCAGGTCAGGAAACCAGGATTCTAGAGCATCAAACTGATGCTGAACTACTGAGGGTCTCATTACTGTTAACAATGTAAATGCTCAAGAGAAGACGAGCCCTTGTAGTTTGGACACGGGACAGACTCCAGTCATGTGAACCACTAAGCTACTGTGTGTGGGGACCTGGAGAGTGCTGTGGCAGGGCAGGAAGGGAAGTCACTAAAATGACTCTCCTTTCACTATCTTATCAGGTAACAGAAATTAGAATAATGTGGCATATATAACAGTTACTAGGCTAACATTTCATATTTCTGGTAGGCCACATTTTGAAAGCCATTCAAATCATGCAGGTAATTCCCAACAGAATCTGTTTAAGTCTTAATTTAACCCACAATGTGATTTGTGGATACATAACCTCAATTCCTTAGATAATCATGTATAATAACAACATGCCATATTTATGATAGTATGTCATCTTTTCCAATTGACAGAACATGTTCTAGTGTGCAGTTATGATTGCTGCTGGAAGCTATGAAGTCCCATGAACTTCATGGGTAAAATTTTTTTAACTTGCAACATGAAAATTTATAATTCAGGTAGTCTAATGAACTTGGTATAATCACATATTTTCCTGTCTATAAATATCAATCTCAAAGGACTATGTGCTTTTGTTAAGATTTATTTGTTTTGTTGGTTATTTGCATGTATATATGCCTCTCTGAATTCATATGCACCATCTAGGAGCAGTTGCTCTTAAAGGCCAGAGGGTAACAGATCCTCTGGAATTGAAGGTACATTTATAAGCTACCATGTGGGTGCTTGGAACTAACACTGGGCTCTCTTCAAGAGCAGCAAGTGTACGTAACCCCTGAGCTATCTATCCCTTTATAGCCCACCATATGACTCCAAAATTAACCTTTACTCCAAGAGCATTTATTCTATGTAACTTTTATCCGACAGAGTTATCTTTAGAAATGCTTTCACTATCTCATCGTTTCCATCTGCATATACAGGAACATTCCTGGTGACTTCAGGACACAAATATATCATATCATATCACATTGCTCCTCTGAAGAGAAAATTTTATTGCAAACAGTCAATCTAACTTTTATATCTTATTACACACTTGGAGCCTGACATGGTTTTCTGTTACTAGCATAACTGTGTGACGTTTTAAAGCACGCTTTCAGTGTATTCACGCATGTATTCCCCCGTGACGCTGTGGCCTGATAAGACACTGAGAGGAAAGAGCAAATGCACAGAAACATACTCAGCCCAGCTTTGCTCTACCTCTACAGTTTGTACAAAGTGTAACAAGCCATAGAAATGTTCTGAGTTCTCCATGACATAGCATGTGACCGAGAGGGGCAGGGAGCACATTCTCTGAATGCTGGTGAACACACAAGGTGACAGACACAGCATACATGTGTACAGAAAGAAGATCTGCTGTGCTCTGACTAGGAGCTGTCAGTCCTAGCACACACTTTGTGGAGAAAGAAGGAATTTAGAAGGAAACGGATGAATATTGATAGCTGTTGCCCTTTAAAGACAAACCTAGACTTCTACTACTTGGGATTATTTAGAAATTTACCAGACTGGGTGACGTCTTTGTTTCATAGCATCTGAGATTCAGCAGATGTTAGAACTTTTACTTTGAAGCACCTCTGAATGTGAGCACATAGAAAACGTAAGAGCAAACAAGGAGAAGACAGAAAGAGTGGGAAAATAACTATGCTCATTGGCGAGCCACTGTGACGCGCCTGGCAGTGCAGCAGGGAAAGATGGGGACTGGTCTCCATGGGCAGAGGACCTGCTTCACAGCTGCTCTCACAGACCGAGACAGGGGCATTTTCAGATTAAGGCACATGCATACATGGGCCAACCACTGCATACTGGGGGCAGATGACACCTGTCATCACCACGCTGTCAACAAGGGTCCCAGAGCAGGCAGTCGGTCTGAGAGCACTAAGAGGAGCCACTGGAAACTCCGCCTTTAGCCTCACCTTCCTTTACCTTGCTCCCTGAAGCTCCACATGCTCCTCCTCTTATCTCACTTCCTGTAGCTACTCAATGCTTTGGGGCTGACTTGAAGATTTCAGTCCTCAGGGTTCAACCTGTATCCACAGCTGCTATTATGTCTCCTTAACATCTCTGCCAAGTGACCACTACCCCAGTCCGAGACCACAAGACACAAGTGAAGAATCCATCATTCGAGATGGAAACCTAGCAGCCATCCAGGCTTACATTACTACCTACACCAACAACCAGACCACATGTGACGTCTACAACTTCCATCTCCAGAGTATGTGCTTCACTTGGTCTCTTCCTGGTTTCTATGCTACAGTCTTACTCTGAATCACCATGTCCTTGCCCATAGGGCTGAGGATCCCAGGCTCAGAGATGTCTGTTATAAAGTGCAGTCCTGAGGGAAAAGGCTAACGGAAACAAGCTCTTCACTCTTTTGCTACTTTGTCCTTGTCTAAGAGCACGGCAAACCTTTTCATTCCAATAAGGATCTGCTCAATGTCAGCATTAACAAGATCAAATGGGCCTGAATAAACGCTTTTGACACTCATCATGCATTACAATATATTAAAATACTTTTTCACTGCTTCTTTACCAATAGAATGCTGTTGCATTTTCTGTCTGGGCAAGACAAAATTGCTTGCTTCCCTCACAGCCCATCTGTTTTTTTTTTTTTTTTTTTTTTGCTGGAGCTGCTTGTGAGAAAACACGCAGAAAAGAGACATGCTATTTGTAGTAGATGCTAGTACCCTTACTACTGTTATTACATCAGACTGAGAGCCTCAAACATCTCACCAACTACACAGGATGATCAACTCTCTACTAAACGTTGCAACTGGAAAATGAACTATTGGAAATAGGTCCAGTTTCTGCTCAGACCTCATTTAGGAGGCCGAAGAGGAATAGATGTACTTGGAAACATAATGACTAATTATTATGTTAAAGAATTGACAAAGTTGTTAAGGAAATATCAGGGCATCTGTATCATCACAGCACGTGAGTAACTGAGCATTCTGATCTGAATGTAGCCATTTTTAAAAGCACCCATCTCACATCCGGAAAAATCTCCAAAGGAACTGCTTTTACAGAACAAAATACTTCCAAATACCCCTGGAAAGCAGCAAGAGACGGGAAAGCATTGGCAAGGAGGGCAAAGTGAGATGCTCTATACATTGCACAGAGCTGCACCTTAAAACTCCACATGGAGCACACCCCATTTATAACCCTATGCTGATATTCAAATTTTCTGTCTCAAGCTAAAGAAAGATTGAATACCCTGCTGTTGTGTGGCCAAGATTGAAGAGGTGTCTCACTGACATTGTTCAAAGTTTATGAAAATATATGAATGCTCAAATGTCATTGGCTTTGCGCCTCCAACAGACTGTGGTTTTATGAGAAATCAGTCTTTTAATCAAAATGATTGAATACCTTAAGGTCGGATCCAAAGATATCAGTTAATATCTAGAAACGTGCTATTTCTGCAAATTTTGCCAAGCTGTACATATTGTGGTGCATTTTAAAGTGTTAATTTGTGCATTCCATATTGAAAATTGATCTTGAGTTTTAGCTTTTTGTCAAGCAAAAACATATGGTTACAAGCTCTATGCATCTTACGTGATGGCTGTTGAAACTGTCACATGTGCAAACTTGATAACCGATGTAACACATACACAAATAATTTGCTTGTTTAGTAACAACTCAAAGATTCATTATTCATGCAAACACACAGTTTTAAAAATGATCAGATGGAAATAGTCTCTGCTTTGTACAACCTAGTCTGGTTGGTGTGCAAACTCAGATAAAATAAAGCTGGAAACTAAGTGGTATTAAGCAAATCCAAGAATATGGGTATTTTCAGATAATTATTGAACCAGATGGTGTTTTTTGTTAATTCTGCCATCAGTCTGAGAACTTGATGTCTTACATCTGCACTTGGTAAAATACATTTTACTACTGACATTATTTCAGTTCTCTTAGAATATTCCCATCAGTTTTAAACTTGGGCTTTCCGACATCTGTGGCAGCGTGCCCCTGTGAGAGGGAGCTCCTGGGGTCACTCCTTTACAAACACCAGCGCTGCACAGAACTTCAAGCGTATGACTCTGTAAAACTCCAGAACCACTAGTTGACTGTTTAGCACAAGTAAGATAGTGCTCTGTGAGCACATCTGAAAACGAGTGTGGTAACAGGCTATGAGAAGTGTGTGCTCGTCTGGAGACAGGGTCTTGGAATTTCATACTGCATTGCTTCACTATCTTGACAAAACTGAAAATAGCAACACATCTTTTATTGTGTATACTTTAGGTAAATGTTCCACATTGTATGATTAAATGGCAGAAACATACGGAAAATTAATCAAAAGACCTAGGTAATAACGTAATTTTCTCTGAACAAGTTAGTTAACACCAAAAGAATTCTTCTTCATTACTGCTCAAGTACTTTGGCCCTGTTACTCTAAGAACAGGCCTTCAAATACACAGTGTCTGGAACCCAACCTGCCAGGTTCCTCTGTGGAGACCCTAGAGTACTTACTTGAAGCACTAAAGTCCCTGGAATGTCTTACTTGCCTTAGACTAGGCTCTCAGTAAAGCCTACAGCAAACACTTGTTTCTAAATGTGAGCATGAACTTACAGCTTCTGCTATTAACCTGCAATTGTGTGAGTCGTTGGCTCGCAGGATAGATAAGGAATTCTAAGGAAAGCCAAGAGTGCCACACTCCCTCTCTCTTCTCTTCTGGATTGCAGGCCTCTGATCAAATAGGCTTAGCAATACTGTAGTGCTTTCTGAATTTGCCAAGTATATGCTGACCCAACCAACCACTACCACCACTACCACTACCATCTACCACCACTACCACTACCACCACCATCCACCACCACCACCACCAACCAAACCTGACAACTAAGCTAGTAAAAAAATGAGCACACATAATAACCAAGTTTGAAATATCCCAAATGTACCTATTAGAATGAAGCAAGCTAAACAGGGCGTCCAAATCGAAGGATTTCCTATTTTAAAGCAAGTCGCAGAACAAGGAAACAGGCTGACGTGTATCATAATACTTGCAATCAAACATGCACTCAAATAGTAAGAGTAGGCAAAGCTTCACAGGCAAGGTTCAATCCTCCACACAGAAAGTTCTCAAAACAGCACTGATCTGAGTTCAAGACAGCCAATTTCCAGTTGCTATGGAAAAGGAAGAAAGAGGGAAGCCGGGTAGTGGTCAGTCATCAGAAGCAAATTGAAGGATAGTTTTAGTTAGCTGAACCCCCAAATTCCTGCTGATTTACTGAGGGGCTATCAAAGTTTGCTACCCTTCACTACTAATCACATATATTAAATATATCATTGAATATAATTGTTATTAATTGTAACTATGAATATATTGGTATAATTCCATTTATAATAATGACAATAGGTAATTACAGAGACTGGGCACACTGACAATACATTGAATGCTCACCACAAGACATATGCTGAGTGGCAATTTTCACAAGCACCTTACTCACTGAGCATATGGATGATGGCCATGATTTTCCCTGAGTAAATTCATCTCTAGAGCAAAATACTATATCCAGAATTTAAGCTCAGATCTGTCTAACTTAGGGATAGTCATCCACTTTTCAGTATAGCTGACTCAGGGCTGAAGATCTGTGGACAACTGTGCTGTGTCCCTGTCCCTAGTATCTAGGCCCTTTTCATTGAATACCATGGAAATGCTTCTCTGTCTCTTCCATAGCTGAGGATAATCAAAGCAGTGATATCACTAAAGGGAGGACACCTGACATTTGACTGATCTGGGCCTAAAGTGCAGGAAAGAAAGGGGCCTGCAGCTAAAAGGGATCACCCCCTGTCATAGACTCCAGTATTAGCAGGCAGAGACATGGCAGCTGAAACAGTAAGTCATTAAAACCATAATTCTTCTCTTCACCCTCTGGAGTCTTTCTAGATATTTTATTTTTTACAGACTTTGGGCATTATTTTGATTTTTCTTTATTTTTAAATATTTTTCCTGTTATGAGATTATAATTACATCATTATTTTTTCTCTTTCCTTCCTCTAAACCTTCCCTTGTAACCTTCATTACTCACTTGCCTCTTTTTTCTTTGATTGTTGTTAGATGCATATATGTATATTAGTATACATATATATTTTAAATATAAGCTGTTCAATTTGTATAACATTACGTGTACATGGGCTTTCAGGGGTGACTGGGATTATTGGTGTGTGCTCTTCCCTTGGGATATATTCTGTAGATAATATCACTGGGACTGGACTTCAAAATTTTGCATTTTGACTCCTCATGGTTTCCTGTATTAGGCTCTACCTCTTGCAGAGAGAAGTTTCCTTGGTGAGGTGAGGGTTACTCTAACTGAGGGTGAGAACAAGTGTTGAGAGTCTGTGCAGTGACTGCAGCTTCTACCTCGAGACCCATAATTCCAATAGACCGGCGTACTTTGCTGGGTTTCCAGCACCAGGTATGAGTTCCTCCTTGTGGAGTAGGTCTTAAGTACAGCTCTGAGATACCACTTTACCTGTCAGAATAGCTAAGATCCAAACCACTGATGGCAGCTTGCGCTGGAGAGGATGTGGAGTAAGGGGAACAATTCTCCAGTGGTAGTGGGAGTGCAAACTTGTACAGCTACTTTGGAAATAAAATCAGTTTGGTGGTTTCTCAGAAAATTGGGAATCAATCTACCGTAAGACCCAGCAACACCAATCCTGTGCATATACCCAAAAGATGCACACTCATAGCATAAGAACATTTGCTCAACTATGTTCACAGCAGCATTATTTGGAATAGTCAGAACCTGGAAACAACCTAGATGCCCCTCAACTGAAGAATGGATAAAGAAAATATGGTACATTTACACAATGGAATATTAATCAGTGGTAAAAACAACATCATAAAATTCACAGGCAAATGGATAAAACTAGGAAAAAAATCATCCTGAGTGAGGTAACCCAGACCCAGAAGGACAAACATGGTGGGTGGATATTATATGTAAAGCAAAGGATAACCAGGCTACAATCCATACCCCAGAGAAGCTAGGTAACAAGAAAGACCCTAAGAGGGATGCATGGATCGCCCTGGGGAGAGGAAACAGATGAGATCTCCTGGGTAAACTGGGGTGGGGGTGTGGTAGAAAGCAAGGGATCAGAAGGAACATGAGAGAATGGGATGGTCGAGTTGGGGGAGGGATGGGGAGAGAGAGCAATGAAAGAGGTATTTTGATAGAGGGAGTGAGTCATTAGGGGTTAGGGAGAAACTGGCACCAGGGAAACTCCTAAGAAACCACAAAGATGACCCCAGCTAAGACTCCTAGCAATAGTGGAGAGAGGGTGCATGAACTAGCCTCGCCCTATAATCAGATGGGTGACTACCCTAATTGTCACCATAGAGCCTTCATCCGGTAACTGAGGGAAGCAGATACAGAGATCCAGAGTCAAGCATTAAATTTTGTTTTGTTTTATGGTCTTTGGCTCATTATGCGGACATTGTCAGTCAGCCTAGATGAGGGGCTTTCATCTAAACTATATATGTACATTTAAACAAAGACTTACTAAACCTGTGCAATCTCTAACTACACTGTGAATATTTGTTTCCTCTTTTGTACATTGATATACTTTGGGTATCATTTTTTAAAACAGCTTAATTTGAAATTTTTAACCCTTTTCTAATATGTACAAAAATGTGTTCATGCAATTTGTAGTCAATGTGCAATCAGATCTTTATTTCTTACTCCATTATCTACTTCTCTGCAACACTGTCTCCATTATCTACCTCTCTGCAACACTGTCTCCATTATCTACCTCTTTGCAACACTCTCTCCATTCTTCTAGCTCTCTGCAACATTGTCTCCATTATTCTATCTACCTCTCTGCAACACTGTCTCCATCCTTCTACCTCTCTGCAATAATGTTTCTATTCTTCTATTAAAAATAAAACCTTGATTCCTTTTCCCTTTTTAAAATCCATTCACTATTTTTCCTTTTACCTCTAGATAATGTTAGCTTCATAGCTGACTCTACATACTTCTACTTGTTTTTAAACAGGGGGATTGAACACTATACTTTTAAATGACCAGTGGATCACTGAAGAAACCAGAAGGAAATTAAATAATTCCTAAAATCAAATGAAAACAACAGTCCATCAGAACTCTGGAATACAGAAAAGGTAGTTCTAAGAGGAAAGCTTATAGCTATTAGTGCTTACATTAGAAAATCAGACGACAAATGCATGGACATAATTATGTACATATTAGAAAAGGATTTAAAATTTTAAATTAAATCAAATAAATAACTTAAATGTACTTCAAGATTGTAGGAAAACAAGGACAAGAAAAAAAGTATAAGTAAAGAAATACTAAGGACTGGTGCAAAAATTAATGAAATATAGGCAAGAAGAGTAACACAGCGAATCAATGAAACACAGAGGTGGCTCTTTAAATAAACTACAGTAAAGAAAAAGCCAATGACTCAAATCAGTACAATTAGCACTTAAGAAAGATACATCACAACAACCAGTGAGATCTAGAAGAGCACTAGGGAATACTCTGAAAACCTATATGAAACAAATAAAAATAAAAAATTAAGCCCATTAAATCTAGAAAACGTTCCTACATACATGGAACCTAAAAAATCCAATCATGAGTATATAGACAGCTTAAACATATCTACAGTGAGCAATGAGGTTCAAGCAGCAACAGTCTCCCTCAGAGAAAATCCAAGGTAACATAGACCTGCCCCTGAATTCTACCAGACATTTAAGAAAGAACAAGTGAAGTGTTCCTCAAACCAGCCTCTAAGGTAGAAGGGGAAGGATGCGAACAAACTCACTCTTCAGAGGCAAGGCTGTCTGATAAACTAACAGCATAGCAAAAGGAACACTATACACCACCCATCATTAACAGAGAAGGAGAAATTCACACTAAAAGATTTAAACTCAACAGCTCATTAAGAAGATAATACTCCATTATAAAGCTGGTTTCCTTCTAAGAATGCAAGGATGACCTTGCATAAACAGTTCACAAACACACTACTCCCCATAAATATACCCAGTATGAAGAAAACACATAATGATCTCAACAGATGACAAAATGGCTTTTGAACAAGTTCAATATCTCTCCATGTTAAAAAGTGACGAAGAAACCAAGAACAGAAAGGATCTACCTCAATATAGCAAGGGCTATCTATGATAAAGTTGTAGTCAATTTATACTAAATTGGGAGAATTTGGAAGGATTTTCTCTAAAATCAGGGACAAAACAAGTGGTCTACTCTCTCCTCTTATATTCAATATAGTGTTTTAAAATCTCAACTAGGACAACAATGAATGAGTCCATGAGATAAAAATAACAAGACTATAACTAGAAAAAAAGTCAAATTACCTTATTCATGTGTAAGTATTCTGGCAGTTTTATTGTCAGTTTGAAACAACCTAGTGTCATGTGGGCAGAGGTAGTCTCAAATAAAGCAATGCCTCAGTCAGGCTGGTCTGGCCCCACTGTGGACAGCACCATTCCTAGGCAGAAAGGTTTGGCATGTTTAAGAAAAGTAGCTGATCAAGCAGCAGAGTGAAGTCAGTAAGCAGCACTCCTTCACAGTCTCTGCTTGAGTTCCTGCTTACACCTGGAGGTGGAAGCTAAGTAAACCCTTTCCTCCTGAAGTGATTGATCACAGTGGTTTATCATAGCAATCAACAGCAAGCTAGAACTACACAATTCCACATTTAATAAAGGTCCCACCAGAAAACTCTTATAACTGATCAACACTTTGAGCAAAGTGTCAGGATGCAAAATGAACATATAAAAATCAATAGCTTTATATAACCAACAATGAACTCACCAAAAAAGAAATCAGAGGGAAAATGCCATTTACAATAGCTTTAAATAAAATACTTAAGATCAATCTAACCCTTGAGGGGAAAGACCTCTAAGATGAACAATTTCAAACACAGAAGGAAGAAGCTGAAGACAGTAGAGGGTGAAAAGGTCTCTCATGCTCATGGGTAAGGAGAACGAATATTGTGGAAATGGCTATGTTACAGAAAGTGACCTACAAATTCAATGAATTCCTGATCAAAATTCCATTCTTCACGCGAATATGAAAAACAATGATAAAATCCCCAAGTTCAAAAGGCCCTGAGTAGTCAAAGCAATCCTGAGTACAGCAAGCAATCCTGAAGGTATCACGACCCTTGGCCTCAGGTTCCACTTCGGGGTCCTCATAGGATCACGGTACTGGGATAGAAACCACACACACATTTATGCAACAAAACAGGGGCCACACAAATAAACCCATAAATCAAGAGCTACAGCTTCTTGATATCAACAAAGGTCCCCAAATCATACACTGGTGAGCAAACAGTCTCTAGCAAATGATACTGGGCAATGGGGTACTAGAGCTCTCTGTATCTCTCTCACCTCGTGCAAAATTCAGTTGAAAATGATCTCAATGTAAGAAATGAAACTGACAGAGGAAAACATAAAACACTTCAAGATAGATGGATATAGATAAAGATGTTCTGAAAACATCTAGAATATTTAAAGAACTCAAGAATCAAACACCAGCCACTCCCAACTCATTCAATCAATCACAGACTAATGGACAGGCAGTTCTCAAAAGAAGCACTACAAATGGCCAATAGATATTTTTCAATCAGGCTCAATGACCTTAAAGAAACGCAAATCCAATCTCCACTGAATTTGTACATCACTTGTCAGGATGACTACCAAGGGAACACACGACAGCTGCTAACAAGGATGTGGAGAAAGGGGACCATCACACCTAGTGCAGGCACCTCGGAAGTTAGCATGCAGCTTTCGCAAAAAATTCATAGCGAGAGTACTGTGATCTGGCCGTAGACTCCGGGTATCCACACAAAGGACTGCAAGCACGCCACAGCAAGAGCTGCACAGTTGTACCTTCTGCTTCATTGTTCATGAGAGGCAAGATAAGGAATCAATGTAAATTCTTATCAACAGAGAAATGGGTGAAGAAAATAGGGTGCAGATATACAGTGGCGTTTTACTCAGCCTAAAGAACGATCTGCCAGAAAACGGACGGAGCTGGAGATCATCGTATTAAGTGACACTACATCAAACTCAGATAAATATTACACTTTCTCTCATACAAAGAATCCAAATTTAATTCACTCTCTCCCCCTATAGGAATGTCACACACAAACAGACACAGATACAAACACAGACACACACACACACATACATATGACATGAAAAAAATTGATGGAGGTTATTTCAGAAGAAAGGGATCAAAGAACAGGGTAGAAGACAAAGTAATGGGTATGGGAAGAAGAAATATAAACATTACATTCTAGACTCTGCCTGTCTGTCCATCCATCCATCTGACATCAGAGTGGAGGGCACTAACTGGGAGGAGAGAAAAGACCAGTGGGAGGGTGCAGTGGTGGCTAGCGAGGGCAACAGGGACAGATATGAACAAAGCAAGTGACACAGTCTTACAAAACTATAATAAACAGTATTTTGTGTGTTGACTAGAAGAAAACTAAAATTATTGTAAAATTACCTTCAGGTTGTATGTATAAGGAATATATAAAACACAAATGAATTATGTGTTTAAACTTGAGACCTCATTGTATATATGCAAATATTCACAAAAAGGGGACATTTTGAGAGGGAACTCTCAAGCTGTCCTGAGATTTTGGCTATTACTAATGTTAGTATTGCTACTACTAACACACACAATAGAGCATTTCAGCCATATCAATTTTCCAACCAAATTCAAAGCAACTTTAATCCTACAAGGCAGGTGTTATAGTAAGAGCGGTTATCTTTACCCGAAATAATTACATGGAAACTGTATTCTTTTGAACACTGCCTGGCCCATTAGTTTCAGCCTCTTATTGGCTAGCTCTTACATATTGATCTAACCCATTTCTAATATTCTGTGTAGCACCACGAGCTGGCTTACCAGGAAAGATCTTAACCTGCATCTGTCTGGAGTGGGAGAATCATGGCGACTGCCTGACTCGGCTTCTTTCTCCCAGCATTCTGTTCTGTCTACTCCGCCCACCTAAGGGCTGGTCTATCAAAGGCCAAGCAGTTTCTTTATTAATTAGCCAATGAAAGCAACAGATAGACAAATGACCCACATCCATCAGGCAGGGACATGTGGGAATTTGAAAAATAAGTCTTACATATTCTCTTCTGACACATAACACATACAATTAACTCTTGCAAAAAAAAAATCACACCCAGTTATACTTCCAGAAAGTTTACTAAATGACCCAGTTGGTGTAGAGAGCATGAGTGGTGTGGTTATATGGCCACCGTATCAAAATAAAAATATAGTTTAATATTATAAGGGCTGAAATGTAGTTCTCATCAACTTCTGGGTTGTTGAACACCTTAAGATGACATACAAAAAGGTTTCTAAAACAGCTAGCTAGGACTATCAGCTGACAGCCTGTTCTGTTTCTTGTGGGTAGACCCAGTCAGAACCTGCTCCACAGTGGTCTCGCCTCCTCCCGTGAGCTATGGTCAGATGCGCACACAACAATAGTAAAACTCCAGAACCTGAGTAGGCTGTGGAGATGAGAACAATCTGCGGTGTTCAGACATATCCTCCTGAGCTGGAAATTTCACCATGATTTAAGAAACATGCATCGTGCTACCTGGTTTAAAGAACCAGAGGCACACATGCTACCTTGGGAGTTGATGGATCCTGAATGTACTCTTGACGTTTAAATAGTAGATCATCCTTTTCTGCTTTATATTCTATAAGCAAGCTGATTCATTTGAGAGAACTACAGTGTTCATCTTTTGCTTTTCCTTTTACTGTTATTCAGAAAATCTGAGAGAAATATAACTTCTGAAGTGTTTTTATGTGATCTGGGAGATCTGAAGAATAGATTTTTAAATAGAAATGAGGACAATAAATATTTTAGCTTAAAAAATTCAGTGGAAATGGGTGTAACCATTATCAGCATTTTTATTAAGTCTCTGTTTTGTATAAAGTCGTCCTTGGTATTCAGTGTATAGATGTTCACAGGTGTGTGCAAACAAGATGACACAGATGAGCTATAACAACATGAAATGCTCCAAGATACCCACATTATTTTAAAATGAATTTGTTAACACATACAATTCTCTGAGGTAGGATATGATATTGTGATGAAATCCTCGAACTGTGGACATTTAGTTCACCTATCTGGGCATGTAGAAGGCCTAATAGTTTAATTATTTCTCTGCTAATCATTTATTGCCCTTGGTTTAGAGCAAGTAAGGTTATCATATGCGCAGAAGAAATGGCTTTGTGGTTAAGATTGTTGGCTGCTCTTAAAGGGGACCTAGGTTCAGTTCCTAACACCCACATGGTGGCTCGTAACTGTCTGTACTCGGTTCCAGGAAATTCAATGCCCTCTTCTGGTATCCACAGGCACCAGGCACACATGTGGTACACAGACATACATGTAGGCAAAACACCCATTTTGTGTGTCTGTGTATATATATAAATACTAAAAAAGAACACTTTAAAACGTGAAATAATCCGTTTTGACTTAATAGGACACAGTGAAATATGTTGGTGTATCAAAAATAGGCAAAAAGCCAATAGCTTCTCTAAATAATAAAAGTAGAAATTTATATTGCAACCACCACAAGATTTTAACTGCATGGGGGAAAACAAGTCACTGAAGGGCTGGAACAACTCGTGGGACAGGCGTCTCCTCATAGCCTCTTCTGGGAGAAACAGAAGGGAAAGAATAGCTGTGACACCCAGCAGGAAGACAGAAAAAACACAGTGGGGACAAGAGAGGGCCTGACAGAAAGGGAGAAGAAAGAAGCATACAGATCTGAACCAAGATTCTGAATGGAAAATTAGCTGTATGAGGGAGGGCTTTGCACAGGAGCTCGAGATGCCACTTCAAACCGAAGGGGGAAGTACAGACCATTGACATTAGGACCACTGACAAAGTCACCACCTGTAGCAAAAATGCTACCTTTATGTGAAAATAACATTTTGTGACTCTTGACTTAAAAGATATTTCAAATGAGCGATAACTTTAGAATTATTTGGTAGCGCTATGACATCACAATGTATGGTAATTACCCTTAACTGTTGGGGATGTGTTCCAAGACGCCTAATGGAGGCCTAAAGCCATGGATGGCCTTGAACCTACACAGAAGGTATTGCATTAACATAAACACTTAGCACACAGTTTAAAGAAGGTCGGGATTGTGGTAGCTAACAGTTTAAGAGGGCGCAAGCCCATCATGGCAGGGAAGACACTTGCAGCATGAAGCAGCTGCTCACTCTGTGCTCACTGCCAGGACAAAGAGAAGATGAAGGCTGATGCCCAGGGACTGCAACTCTTAATGATGCTGCCCACATTCACGGTGTCTTCCCTTTGTGAACCTCTTTAGGAAAGGCCTCATAGGGAAGAACAAAAACAGGCTTGCCAGAAGACTTTCACAAGCCTGTCTTTGTGTTTTGTGCCTGTTACACAGTACAGACAGGACACAGAGAAGAGCTGCACACCAGGAAGCTGACTCACAAAGGGGACCTGCAACCCCCTTCCTCATAGAGGTGGGCATGGTGGTCCATGCCTGCGACCCCAGCACAAGGAGGTTTAAGGATGGAGGGAGAATCAAGAGTTTAAAGTCACCCTGGGACATACAGATATATAATGTCTCAATTTTATATATTTTTAAAGGACAGGAAGCTTAATCTAATAGAGCACAAATCATATATGGTAAATGCAATAGGTAAATGAAATTGCAGTAATAATAAAAAAGACAAAACCCACTATAGTATAAGAAAGTGTTAGCAAAGTCAAGAAACTCACTCAGAACTTGCACTCTCTTGTCACAGGGCAATAAATGATACATTAGTAACAAGCAAAAATAGTTACAACTTCTAAATATCAGGAAGCATAGCATAATTCAAAATCATATAAGAGAATAAAGTATTTAGCAAACATTTTAAGCAAACTGGAAATTTTGAGATGCAGCTAATCCACTGTTGGGATGGAAAAGTAATTGCACAGCATTAATGCCTTTAAAAGACTTGAAAAAACTTAGCTAAGAATTAACTAGGACTTCAATCTAGGAAGTCACTGACTAAGAATCAGAGCAAACAAAAGCAGAGAGCAGAAACTAGACATAAAGGAGAGCTCTCTCAACACGGCAGAAGTGGAGATCACTCTGATTTCTCACGAGCTATGTGGCAGTGACAAGGAGCAGCTTTGAAAACACCAGGACAGAGGTCCAACCCTGGACACTCAGCCCCACCGCCGGCTTCTCCAACAGGAGCTGCCGTGTTATGGGCTCCTTAGGGGTGGGGGGAGCAGGGTGGGGCATCAGCACAGGAGCTGGAGGGACAACACTGTCTCCAGTCTCAGCTCAGCTGAGGGCCAGGCAAGTACACGGCTGAGAAAAGAGAGATTCTACCATTAATTTAGTGGGGAAAGAAACATGCTTTGAGTATGAGAAAAGAAAACTCAAGTACAGCATTCCTTTTTCTAATAGCCAGGATATGACTGTGCAATTATACTAAAATTAGTCCACAGCTGTGTTAACTTCAGGATAAAAGGCCAAACTACGTCCAACATTTTTCATTTCAATAAAAATGTGAGAAGTGTGTGTCCAGAAAATTTATCTTAAGGAAAAACTAAAGTTACAGACTCAAAATCATGCCAGCTCAGTTTGGGCAGGGGTCTATGATCAATCAGGATGTTCACTAGCTTCAACAGAAAACCTTGTAGAAACAATAGCTCCAGGTGGAGAAAATATGCAGGTTCTTTTGTTTTAGAGACCAGAAATGCAACAGAAACAAAATACAATAAAAAATGAAAATTCAGGTAGAGGAATTATGCATTTCATACTGAATAATTATTTCTGTGCTGCCCGTAAATCCTCCCTGGTAAGCTGTGCATCTAAAACCCATCGAACTGCCACGGGGTAAACGCAGCTCCATCCATCAAGCAGCCACTTGACAAATACATTCCATAATAGAAGTTTATTTTTATGGGAGGCTGAATCAAGGACTTTCCCATGCATACAAAAACTTGTCAAAATTATTTATGAGTCTTGCTGAGACACACAATATGTCATATCAAACTCCTATTTTCCGTCCAAGTACAGACTGTCAATATCTCTGCTACTATCAATAATGGGGACATGGCTGATAGCAGCCTCAGGAATGTGAGGTCATGTGTCCATCCAGCTGCACAGTGTGATGAGAAGAAGCCGCCACTTGCTCTTGAAGGGACAGCTAGGGACACCTGGCACTGCATACAAGACCTTTACAGATCATTCTTGAAAAGTTATAGCTGATTATGGCTGAAGCAAAACAAAACAGAAATCATACAAGATATTTCATCTTTCATTTTGTACATAAAGTATTAGTTAAGTGTGATAAAACAAATACTTGAAAATCATAAAAATTGCTCATCTCTTGTGAATTTTCACCAATGAACAATTAGTCAGCTAGGGCATGAATGACAGGAGGGCGGGCCCTGCTGTGATGAGGGCCGAGTGAGTCTAGCAAGCTGTCTCTTACTTCACACGGAAGTGCCAGCTGATGCACACATGAGCTCACATGAGCTCAGCTACTTGAGCCTCCCTTGCTGGCTTCCTCAGGAATGAGGAAAACTGGCGAAGGGCTCCGGAGATCATCTCCAGCAGCAGAAAATGCTCCTGGTCTTCAGCTCTAGGGGCGATGCAGCATCCGCTCCCTCCCCCCCTCCGCTGGTCTTGGGAAATCACTGGGGCCAGGGAAGCCAGTCCAGAGGAGAGGGCTCCCTGACCGCTGAGCAAAGGCGCATTAGCAAGGGCGTCTTCAACAAGCAGGACCAATTTAGCAGTGTCCATGCCCCTCACTGGCTATGGGTGGGTGTGAGGCGTGAAAGGCTGTTCACACTTGGGAACCTGGCTTTAGATTTTACCGCTCTCATCCATGTTCAGCTTCTGGAGAGGGAACTTTGGGAAGAGTCGAGGAATTGGCAGCTGCTGGAGTACTCCACACACTGCGACCAGCAGCAGTGTCGTGCTGGAGGATCCTTCACGCTGTAGTGGACGTGCTGGAGGATCCTTCACGTTGTAGTGTCGTGCTAGAGGATCCTTCACGTTGTAGTGGACGTGCTGGAGGATCCTTCACGTTGTAGTGACATGCATGTTGGAGGTACCCAAGGGCTGACCTTGGCTACCACTGAGGCCTTCCAGCTTAGAAACCAGTAAGTAAGTAAAAAGCTGTTTTCTTGGAATCCTGAAACAAATATTAGCAAGCATTTTTTTAAGGGGTGATTTCTGTTTATTTTAATAAAAAAAGATGACGTGGATGGGTGTTTTGCGTGCATGTTTATCTGTGCACCATGTGCACGCAGTGTCTGAGGCCTGGACCCGCAGTGACCGCTGATAGCGTGGTCCTCTGGAAGAGTAGATAGTGCCTGGACCCGCAGTGACCACTGATAGCGTGGTCCTCTGGAAGAGTAGCTAGCGCCCTTAATGGCACACCAACCTGAACGCGCCCGATCTCGTCTGATCTCGGAAGCAAGCATTTTTTTTAAAACCTATTTTCCCCCCTTTCCTTGTACAAGTTGGAAAGGAATAACAGGAAAAGGGAAAGAGAGGGAAGATAGGGAAGGAGGGGACAGAGGAGAGGGAGGTCTTAAAATTCAAAGTATTTTCTCTGATCTTCCTTGTACTTTTTGGAACACACTCTACAGAATCCCTGCCAAGGCTCCAGATCCTGCCCAAGGCTTGCAAAAGCTTCCTGTTCATTAATAATACAAAAACAGAGTCTGGCAAGGGAAGAAGGTGAGAGCTGTTTAGCTGGCCTCTGTGTAGACCAGAGCCATATTGGTGACTGTGGTACCACTCCAACCTAGAAACACAACTGACAACTTTCCTCCTTCCACATATGCCCAGAGTCAGTGCTTCAACAAGAAAACCACTATGAGCAATTCTTGCAATTCTGAAATAGTCATCTGAAATCACTGGGATGTGTTTCAATACCGTATCTGACAGCGCTGGATAACCCCACCATATCTACCATTTCTACATAGAAAGAACTCACAGATTTGTGTTCCAATTAGTGAAGTAATGAAGTCAGTTTCCAGTAGAAAGACGTCCAGTCCAGAAGAGCAAGGGTGCAGCCTGCCTTACAACACTCACATTTGCCTTTTACCTAACCACAAGAACCCGTGATTTCTAACCATTAAGAAAAAGAGCAGAGGGTAGCTCAAGATGGGGTGACACCCATGTGCATGATACAGTGGACACTGGACCTGAACCCTCCCCCTGCCACAGCTACAGCTATGAAGACAAGTAGAGGGGTTGAGCAAGAAAGGCGGTCATGGAAGCAGTGACTGCACTTTGTAAGGCTCAAGTTTAGAAGCTTCTAGTCAGAGTGACTCTATTACTTAAGTCGTGAAAGACTCCGCCATCAAACTATGAGAAAGACATTCACACGTTCAAATGCAGAAAACCCTTTCTGGTGAAGAGGTGACTTTGAACACCGCATTATGCTCACCTGGCACACACAGCTCTCCGTAGCCTGACAGACGCTGCCCAACGGGAGTTGTGTCTGTGGGTTCCATGCTAGCCCCTCAGAGCCGCAGTTTCAATGAGCACACGCCTATCAACTTGCTCCGTGTGCTAGCTCCACCAGTCTAGTGCAAGTCTCAGCACAAGCCACACATGGAACATGAGCCCTTGGGAGCAGGACAGTTCCAAGTGGGTGAGTCGGGAACCAGGAACCTGACTGGCACTGGCGCCTGCCAACTTGCCCACGGACGCTTTCCCTCCTTTTATCTCACAGCCCTAGCCCAGGGTTAACCACCTCAAGAGCTGCCATTTGTGGCCAGGTCTTCTTTGTGGTGGAGCCGCCCTGGCACTGCTGGGCACTGCACAACATGCCCAGCTGTGACTTATCAGGTGACAGGTAGCATCCCTAGAATGATTAAAATCCCACACATCTCCTAATACCCATATGGTCTCTGTGGGGACCAAATCTCAGCGGAGAGTCACTAAGTTAGGAATTTCCAGTCTACAACATCCTAGTTTCTATTCTCTGTGGCAGTGCGCTGGTTAGTTTTTGTAAACTTGTCACAAGCCAAGTCATTTGGAAGAGGGGACCTTAACTGCGAAAAGGCCTCCATCAAACTAGCCTGTAGGCAAATCTGTGGGGTTATTTCATTCTATTCCTTTCCTTTTCCTTTTCCTTTTTTTCCTTCATTCTGTAGCCTCAGCTGGCCTCAAACTCACAGAGATCCTCCTACCTTTGTCTCCCAAGAGCTGGGATTAAAGGGGTGGGCCACTACATATGGCTTGGGTCCTTTGTTTGGTTGATGATGTGAAATGTCCCAGCCCACTGTGGGTGGTGCCACCACTGGGCATGAAGTCCTGGGTTCTTTAGGAAAGCAGGCTGAGCAAGTCATGAAGAGTAAGCCAGTAAGCAGCATTCCTCAATGGCCTCTGCTTTGTCAATGCCTCCAGCCTCAGGTCTAGACTCTCTGGCTTGACTTCCCTCAGTGATGAACTGTAAACTGTAGCTGAAATAAATCATTTCCTCTCTATGTGGTTTTTGGTCACGGTCTTTATTATAGCAATAGAAAGCAAACTAAAACAGCCATATTTACAAACATCTTCATGTAAAATTTTGTATTCATTGTTGCTACTATTCTGGTAAGTATTGTTTCTTTGGGTGACAGGAGCCATGACAATAGATAAAGGTTTATAAGACAAAATAGGGGGTGACTTCAGAGTTCCAGACAAATGATAATATTGGGGGCACTGTTATATTACAGAATGGCTTGCTTAGTTGGTTCAAACTCAAAGGAGTATCCTGCATTTTTATTTGCTCGGTCTGGAAAGCTAGAATTAGAGGTTCCAGAAAGGCCACCTCCCTGCTCTTTACAGGGCCTTTGTGAAGGCAATCTGCATTTCAGCAGGAGCAACTCCACGGCTCCATGTGCTAAGTGGTTTCCCTTCCTTCTGCCTTGCACTTGCTCTACATTAGTTACATACATGTTAGCACTGCTTCCTATTCAAGCATCTGGTGCATGTCACTCCAACATCTTCAAAATCTGCTCTTTGCCCAGAAAGAGCTGCTAAATGTTGTCTAGCAATGGCACTAAGAAATGTCTTCTCCATAATCAATATCCACCAACTATATAACTTTCTGACTCAAAATTTATAACCCTGGAGGTTCTCAGTGTACTGCCAACAGTACCTCAGCATCCTGTTTACAGTGGTACTGTGGCCCACCTCCCTAACTGCTTCCCCAGCCTTACTGACACTTTAACAAGGCCTTCATGATTCAGATCAGCAGGTATGGCTCAGTTATCTTCAACCCCATCCCGTCCTCTCAGCCAGGCTTGACACTCTCTCTCACACTTTAAAAGGAAGGCACCAGTGAAGATCCAAGAGCAGGACAAGTGCAGTGGTGCCACCTGCCAGCCCTCAACACACACACAAACTCACACTCTGTTCACATTTTCCTACTCATGGGACATGACGCAATTTAGAGTTGTTACTTTATGTCACATACATTCCTGAAGCTTGGCTGCCTGCTTCTTCACAAAGTCTATCCAGTTGGCCCACCTCATGCTGACCGTTCCCTGAGTCCTCCACCCTTCTCTCCTCCCACCCCTTCTATGCTGGGAACAATGCTAGAACCAGATCCTGACCTGGAGCTCAAGGTTTGCTAGGAGCACAGGATGGGCACTGATGATTCTGAATATTAAATGACCTATGTTTACCAAATGGCAAGTCCGAATCTGATGAAAATAGCCATAGGGTGCAGGCAGAATTATCTGGAAGGGTGAGTTTCTATACTCTCCACAAGGGTGAAAACACCTTTTAAATTGTTGCTCATGTCATTATTTTGATCATTTTAATAATTTTTCAAACATTTTATGTGCACAAATTATCTTTCAAGTTAATTAACACTTTCTTATATGGCATAATATTTTTGATCAAAGGATAAATATAGAGTAGTAAATACAGATTATAATTAATAATGGATGCAAGGTTATTTACATTAATAAAATACGTGAAAGCCTTATGTGAAAAAGACCTAACGGTCTGAGTCAAAGCAGGTGGCTCTTGGTGAGCTGATGCTTTGTGCTAGTGAAACTCTGGCTTTCACCCCTTGAGGAGACGGCACACTGCCGCTGAGCGAAAAGTTTCCAATGACAACTGGGATGCATGAGTTTTTACTTTAGACCATACTGTCCAAATGCTTCTAGGCTGATGGTGTGTGCTTCAGCAGTGTGAGAATTTCACACACTAGACCTGAGTCAACAGCTATAGCTAAACACCACCCACCTTTACCCATTTCATTTATCCTTTCCATTTTTAACTGAAATATAATTACATCACCCCCTCCATTTACACATTTTAATAACACCCATTTTCTTTTTGCACTCTCTAAGAATCTTCAGAGCTAGAAATATATCATACCATCTAAAAATTAATGAGTTTTGAATAGAATTATACCCACCTGGCTCAAACTCAAAGGGTACAAAAAAGGAATCTAGTAAAAATTCGTTTTCCAGCTTGTGTTCCCAGAGATCAAGACCTTTCCAGGACGGGAGCTCCTCAGTGCCTTATGGACTGCCCCACGGACACTTAGTGGCCACAAGAAAAGACACAGGCATTACATGCCCGTCTCTTTTTCCTTTAACACACACAGCAGGGCATCACACCCATGAACTACATCTTGGCTTTTCTCCATCCACATTTGATACTGTTCCTCACCAAGGTTCTCATTCTTTCCTATGACTGCATAGCATTCCATGTGGGGTACCAGAGGGGATCATTGGGTGGAACCAGGCACCCAGGATGCTCGCGTCGGTGCTGTTTGCTTTACTACCTGTAGCACTTGCTGTCGCACTCCACTGGAACGTAAAGCCACACCAGGATTCAAGTCACCGTGCAGTAGAGCAGTGGTCATGACCAGGTCAAGAGCAGACGGGTAACCAGGGCAACGCCCACAGTGACAAGTTAGGAAAATGCATCCCTGATGTGGGTATCGGGGTGTATAAAGCATTTTATTTTGCACTATTCCTGATCTTTATGAGATCTGAGTCCACTGCTGGTCTCTAACATACGACACTGAACCATTAGAGGACAAGGGGCTTTGGATTACTGTTCTCTTTAGGAATATACTGTGCAAGGTGACTGTAACCAGAAGGTTAAGTTGGGGAGGGGTCCTGAATGAATAGTGACATGAAGAAATTCACTCACAACTTTAAAACAAAACCGAAAAAACCGTCACTGTCAGCTGGAGAATTCAAATTTACCTTTCTTGGGATCAAGAGAATTCCAAAGGGAAGAAATATTCCCAGCCCCTACATTTACAGTTTTTTTACTGTATTTTTTGGCTTTAATTTTTATTTTTTTGTCTTAATTTAAAAAAAGATGGTGGTTTCACCTCCGCAAGCAAACACTTCCTTTTCCCTGTTGTTGGCTGAGGAACCCTGACACACAGCCATGGGGCAGGCCGACTGCCGCTGTGGAGACTCCTAATTGCGAAGCCCTTACAAAGATTGAACCTGATCATTCACTGAATTGTTGAGTTGATGGGATTCGTGTAGCTGGTTATAAATTGATAATCTAAATTAATTCATTCAAGCAGAAATCGATTCTGTAGCTCCTCGAGAGCTTGTAATAATGCTCACCTCCCACTGCTCCCTGCCGCCTCTGTTTCATAAGGCTGGTCGGAAACAGCTGGAGCCAGGTGACCCGCCAGCTCATTAAATCTGTTACACGTTCTTTCTGGTAAATGATATTAAGCTGAAATGTCCTAACGTTGATTTTTTTTACTTTAATTTTATGACAGAAGTAACCTAATTTGTAATACAAAATAACAATCTCCTTGGATTACTTTGCCTTGTTAAAATATTTTATGCATTTTTCATTTACACAAAGGTAATGGAAAACACTTAAACTATCTGTTATTTAAACCACGGGAGATATGTTACTGAAAGTCTGATAGCTGCAAAAATGATTGTCTCTTCATAGTCCTTACTTTATATCTGCAATAAAAGGCAGACAATCCAATTCATTGGTTAGTAAATAAAGTACGATAGTTTTTATTTTATTTTCTCTGCCTTCCAAGAGCTAAAATCAGATTGCTTTTTAAATTCATTTAGAACCAGGACTCATTAGTTTCCTGCCCTCTTTCTAATCGAAAGCATCTAACGTCCATTTGGAGGCTCCCGTTCGCTTTAGCAGAAGCTGTAACCAGATTCGGAATCCTAGCCTAAAAGATCATTTCCTGACGATTTGCTATCTAGGTCCAGAGAGCTCTGCTTCCGGTACACCCGCACTATTCAAACCAACCACTTAGCAGACTCCTGCCTCACTGCCTTTTTCCAAATAAATTTTAAAATGAAAATATCCAGCGAGCAGAGATCAAGTACTTCTGAGTATACTTTTTTTTTTTTTAATTTTTTATCACAACCAGAAGTGGTAAGGTTTTTCTCCACTCATCAAGGAGATGAATGGAAACCCCAAATTCTTCATCTCCTCGAATGTGTTACCATTTACCCGCAGGCCAGAAGCATCATCTTCTAGCTGTACAGCTCTCACTGTTAAAGCGAGGGGGCTGCAGGCTGACCATCCTGCTTTCCAAGGGAGAATTATGGGAATTAGGGATCATAAACAGGCAGATGAACAGAAAATAGCATCATGGAATTCATAACTATTTTAATGTTGCACACTACATTTTCATGCTGAAAATGTTCTTAAATGATTTTCTAAATATAACCCCTCACATTGAACGCCTAGCGATTCACTCCCAAAGTTTCTATAGCTTGTAACTATTTATATCACAACAGTTAAAACCAGAATTCTAATATATTAATAAATGACTTTACATGCCTGATGGTTAAACATGAATTTAAAGAAGTACAGTCAGTGAGGCGAAAGCAAGCACCTGATCCTCCCTGAAGCTGCTGTCTAAAGGAGGAAGGTGTGTGGGGTCCTGGGGAGCACGGCACAACACTCTTCAGCATCAAAAAAGTCTTGTGCTGATGCCTTGTCTTGGGCCCCAGCAGCAAGCAAAGGCAAAGCCGAGGACGTTTTTCGTACCTCCTGGCTCTCCTCTGCCCTTTCTCTTGAGAAGAGGAATGAAAACACCAGGGACCAACTGTTTAACAACTTTAGTCCAGGAGAAAACAAAGGAAGCAGAAGAAAGGACTGCAGCGGGTGGAGTGAGACAACGGCGAGCGTGCAGTAACAAGTAACACTCCCTACCAACTCAAAAGCAAGACTAGCCCTGCCACCTGCATTGCAGAAGTACAGTGGCCTATACTCTGCCAGCAGCTTCTCCCTGCTGGCTGCACTCGAAGAACACTGACCATCCCACCCTCTGCTTCTCAGGGATTTCCTCACAGGTAACTTTGCTGCAGTTCCATAAATAACACCTCAACATATTTGGTCTTGTTTCCTATACATCTGTAATTAGAATCAATTTCAAACTGGAATTTGAAAGGGTGTACAAAAAATGCAATTACACTTTTACCTTGCTCTGTAATGTAGATATTTTAGAATCTTTCACTTATCCTATGCATATATGTATATATGTGCACGCGCGCACGCGCGCGCGCGCGCGCACACACACACACACACACACACTCCCTCCCTGACCCTAGACATGATCTCACCATACAACCCAGCTTGGCATTGAATTTGCAATCCTCCTGCCTCAGCTTCCAGGTGCTGGGATTAGACCTGCAGCAGCACACCTGCCACCATTTTGTTTTGGGCGAGCCTCTGCGGGCGAGCTGTGGAACTGGTGCACTTTCATCTACAGATGCTCCATCGGCAGCTTCCTAAGAATAGCGCTTGTCTTAGTAAGTCGCTGCTGGTAAACTCTTAGGGAATGGAATTTAAAATCAAAAAAAAGCAGAAGAGAGAGAGAGAGAGGGAGAGAAGAGAGAAGAGAGTGTGGACCGCAGTCCCAAGCAGAAACAGCACAGGACAGGTGGTGACAGTCAGCGCCACAGTCTTGTGGCTCAGGTTTGTCATTCATAAAGGTCCTGGCAAGCCTCAAGAAGCCTGTGCTAACTGAACTCTTCCGAACCTTAGTGTTTTCTGCTCGACAGAGCACTCCAACCAGTGCGCCATGCTAAGGCCACTCTGCACAGTTTTCCAAAGGCCTCACCCGACTGGGGAGAGAGATAACTGCCACTTCCTCCACGTTTCTCATTCCACTCTTTACCTCCAGCTTCCCTGAATTGTTCTCATGAACCTTAGGGAAGGACGACCATGTTAAATGAAGTAAATGTGATTTAGTGAATGGGTTAATGAGTTTTTGGCAAATATGAGCATGTCTGTAGTCACCACTACCACTACCACTGCCAAAGCTTCCAGCTCCAGGGCTCTCCGCCCCAGCAGATCCCAAAGACAAAGTTTCCTATTCTGGATCATAAAACAAGCAGAAGGCAGCATGAGCGTGTGTGTCATGTGCTTCTGTTCACTTAACGTTTCTGAGATTTGTCCATGCTGCTGTCTGACTCTAGAGACTGTTTATCTACTAATTTGTCTAGGCACTGGCATCATTTTTAGCTTCTGGCTGCAATGACCAGAGCTACTGTGAACACGAATATAAATCTTTGCCTGGACAAAGCTTTCACTGCTCTCAGGTCAGTTCCTAGAACTGCTGATTCATATGTTAGGTACTTGTTTAACTTTTGGGGCGCTGACTACCTGATTTCCAACAACTGCACCATTTGACATCTCCACAGCAGCCACACCCACCCCTGATGCTCCACCTCACACCACCACTCGGCCTCCCTGCCGTGGAGAGCTGAGCTGTTCTAAAAGGTACAGGAGCCTGAGACTGAGTTTAATTTGCATTTCCCTTGTGACTGGGCTTCGGGCTGCTTGAACATCCTCTTTTATATACCGTTCCTTGTTCTTTGTCTACTGAAAATTGATTGGGTTGTACTGTGTAGATTCTGCACTGAAGTCTCCGTCAGATGTGTGCATAGCACATTTTTGTCCTTGCTCTGTGGCTTTCCTTGTTTCTTTTTTTCTCTTTTTGGACAGGGTCTTCTGAAGACCAGAAGCCATCATTTTAATGAAGTACAGTAAGGTTTTGATTTTGGCTCCAGCTAAGTGTTCTCTTACAAAGTAAGCCATGGGGCAAACCCACATGGCAGAGCTGCCTGTGTGCTTCCCTCACGGCCATCCTCTTAGCTCTTGCATTTATTTCCGCTGTCCATTCCAAGGTCAGCATTGCTTAGGTTTGTGGGTGGTGTCTGCATGGACATTTAAGTAGCTTGGCACCATTAGTCAGAAAGAGATTCTCTGGCACATTGACAGAAAAATCAGCCAACCACGTATGTGTTGGCTTATTTATATTTTTGCACCAAAACCACCCTGCTCTTACTTCTGCAGCGTCAGGCCGCGTTTGCCACCCAGGAGAGACTGACCCCACTTCTCCTTCCTCTGTCCTCACACTGTTTCTTCCCATTCTCGTCTCTTCCTCTCAGAACTTGCAGACACACTTCCAGTCCAGAACTTCAGCTACACTATACGTTTCTATACATTTCATATCCCTTTAATTAATCTGGAAAACACCACATTTTAGGTTGTTTCCGAGTTTTGAGATTTCAGAGATTATGTTACGGTTTCTATTTTGTTCACATTTATTAAGACACTGCTCATCAGATATTGCTGTTACATTGCTTATTCTGATTCCCTCATCTTTCCCCTTTCTAGTCGGGTATGTTTCTCTCCTGATTAGGGGTCATATATACTTCTTGGCCCACTGAACATTTTATTGGGCAGCAGGTATGAATGTGATGCTGAGGTTCTCTTTGGCCCCAGTGACCCACAGGTTTGTTTTTAAGCTTAGAGATGACATGGATTAGGTGAAGGAGCAATGGCCCCTAGTGACGACTCAGCGGGCTCAGCAATGTTACAGAAATCACTGAACATAAAACAACTTATTTCATAAATATCTATGGAAGGTTCATTAAGGAAAGGATCAATTTTTGAAACGTTAAAGAACAGCCATTTTAAATTTAGTGACCAATACTGAATACTTATTGATTTTAAAGAAAAATATATGTGCATATGCCATAATGCTAATGTTCCACTTCAAACTGAGAAATGACCACCAAGGACGCCTCCTCTTTGCTGAACAAGGAACTACTTAGAAAAATTAGTTAAATTACTTAGATTTTCAGTTCCCTAAATTTTGATCCTAAAATGTCTAAAATCTTATGGTTGTATAAATCAAAGACAGTACAGAAATTTAATTTGCTTTGAATACACGACTAATCCTTTAAGAAGCCACACTATGTTAACCGAGCCCGAGTTGAAGCCAATACAATGACGGCTATGCCTCGTGAGCTTCTGGGGACGCCAACCCACTGCCTACAGATTCTGGTCTATAGTGCTCGTGATCTCAGTTTCCCAGCCTCACGAATTAGAAGTGTCCCATGACTGTCTGAGCTGTTAAAACATGTAAGAATACAACAGAAAATCTAACTGGATGTGTGAGGAAGCTGGGACAGAACATCAGACACTGGTTTCATCTTGGGTGACTGGCAATTAAGAGGGACCCTTATACCTTTGGAGACCCACAGACCTTTCTCGGTCATTTGCATATTGCAGACTAGCAGGACACAGCAATACGTTCACTTCTCTAGTTCAGCTGACAATTGCTTTAAAGGAAAATCTACAACAGAAAGGAGAGTATGATGGCACACATGAACAGTTCCAGCATTGGGAGGCGAAGGCGGGAGAATCACGAGTTTCAGGTCATCTTCAACTACACACTAAATTCAAGGATAGCCTGGTGTCCACAAAAGAAATGTGTGTGGAGGCAAGCGAACAACAAGCAGCAAGCCTCTGCCTAGGTTTAGAGCTTCTGAATACCTGATGAAAACTCAGGAGTTGGGGGTGAGCCTATGCTTCGCTCCTGCAAGAGGGGGTGATGTGGCATTTGTGAAAGTCATGGCCAGGATTCCTGAAAATCATCTGTGAAGTTAAGTTCCAAAGGTCTGCACCCTATCAACACAGTTAGGAAGCTGTGTTGCAGATTTCAGGAAACCCTGTTAATAGTTTTGCTTTTGAAAAATACTTGTCTTACACATAGTTTCAAAGGCTTAATAACATGCATTAATGGAATATAATCAAGAGTCTCACAATGAATCAAATCCAGGAACTTAAGGGAAAAAATACATTTAAAACAAAATTCCCCTTAATGACCACAATTTGGCTGTAGTATTTTAGATCACCTTGGCAACTGCCCAGTTAACCAAAACCAGCCACATTAAGGCTGGATGCAACAGCATAAGCTGCTAAGTACACTGTTTAGGGATGAACTGAGGGTTCTAAGAAGGGATTAACTGAAAGCTACACAGGATGGGTTTCATTTTTGTCTACTTACCATTCTATAGCTCTCAAGTACACCACTTGATAGTATTTACTGTCTTCTCTCAACTCTACAATACCCGTGATACCATAGCAATAGTATGGAAGGCACCCACCAAGACTTTTCTAAAAATTGTAATTTTTGAATTTGTTAAATAATGTTATTTTTTTTTTAAAGTAAGTGGTTCAGGACACATCCAAACTTCTCAACAGAATATTTAATTTTCAGGAAACACTGTAGAATAGTATAATCATTAAATTCATAGACCCAACATAAAAGATAAATAAAAATAAAAAATACAGTAACAAAATCAATGCAGAAAATGTTTTTATAACGAAGTAAAGTAATGCTAATAAGTGACACGCCAAGATCACAGTTTTCTAAAGAAATAGTGAATTGTTCACTTCTGGGTAAGCTGAGAAGCACAGGTCTATGGGATCACGCAGCCCACATTGACTGATGGTTCTGAGTACATTTCCACGTCACAATATGGGGCATCTGCAGCCCACCCAAAGGCTTCCACATCCCCTTGCAGTTGGTAACCTGCCATATCCCAGCAAGGACCTGCTTTGGTCAGTAGTGAGAAGTCTTTGGTAGAGTAAATAGAATCATACAGAAAGTATTGACTTTGCGTCAACCTATTTCATCCATGAGTTTCATCTATGTTGCTATTTGGGCTTTCTTATATAATGATCACAACTGTTTATCAACTCATCTTTCAGTAAACTCTTAAGGAACTTATAACTTCCGGTTATCTCCAACAACACTGATATGGACACCAAAACCAAGGGTTTTAATTTTTTATTTTAGATTTATTTATTGAATGTTTATAACATGCATGTTTGTCTACCCAGTACATGTGTGCCTGCTGCCTGCAGAGATCAGAAGATGGTGTGGGATTTCCTGGAACTGGAATTATAGATGGCTGTGAGCTTCATTGTGGATGTCAGACCTGAGTACTGTGCAAGAGCAAGCGCTCTTCACTTCTGAGCCCACTCTTCTGTCCCAAGGGCAAGGTTTTGAATGAATCTGTGTTTTCATTTCTTTGGGGAGTATTTATAAGGAGTAAAACTGCTGGCAAATATACTGTGTACATATTTAATTTCATAAGAACACGTCAAATTGTTTATCAAAGTGACCCCACCAATTTTATATTCCCACCAAAACACCTGACAATTCCAGATGGCTGTGGTGGATGATTAGCATTTGGTACTGTCTAGCTCTAGTTAATTTGAAGGGAAGGCATCTTCTCATGGCTTAGACTCATTCCCTTGACAATCAGCACACTAGGAAGCATGCTATGTACTTGTTGGGCATTTGTACGTTGGTGCCGGGAACTGAACCCAGACCTTCATGTGTTCCAGGCAAGTGTGGTACCAACGGAGCTCTGTTGGCAGCCTCAGCTTTGATCACCTTGGGACAGATTTTCTCTTTTCACTGAGTTATGGCTGGTTTCCTTGTTCAGAACTCTGAAAATTAGAACCCAATTGATTTTTTATAGATTCTTTTACTCTTTATTTCTTTGTTTGCTTTGAAACACAGTCTCAATATGTAGCCCTGGCAGCCCTGGAACTTACTATGGATACTAGGGTTGGCTGAGAACCTAGAGAGATTTCCTGTCTCAGCTGGAATTAAACTTGTGTGCTACCTTGTAATTTTATTTTTTATTTTACTTTTTTTGTAGATGTAAAACTTCCAACTCAGATAGCGTTCTATTCAATTATTTCTCTTACCATGTAGCATGTATGTTCTGTAGGTCCTATCTAGGAAACCTCAAACCATCCTGAGGTCAGGAAGGGTTTCTTGTTTGCTCAGTTTCCCACTTTTAGTTTCTGATTCATTTTGAGTTATTTTTGCCAGTGATAGAGAGGTCACAGCACCTCATTCCCCTCTTAGGAACGGAGAAATAGTCCCGAACTATTTGTTTAAAGATCAATCTTTCCTTTTTGGCACTTTGCTGACAATCACCTGAACACAGGTGCCCTGGCATGGGTCTGTTTGTAGAGTCTTCTGTACTTCACGTCTGTGTGTTGGAATTAGTGTATCTAGACAGCAGCTATTTGCTCTAGCTACAGGCTCTCTGTGTTCTCATGCAGATCTTAGAGACCTCATGCTGATCTCTAATACAGCCCAGCCCCTGAGGATCCCCCTGGGACTCTGCTGGATTTAGATTCACATGGGGAGGTGATACTGAGAAACTAGGGTCCTCCTACCGGTGATTTTTGAGTATCTTCTATTAGCTCCTGAGTGGTATTTTGCATTTTTTTAAATGAAGACCTTGAAACTATTCTTAAAAATATATTCCTTAATTTTCCTCATTTATCTATAGTTTTCAATTAAATTTTAATTTTGCTGGCTACTTTTTCTCAGCCTTTAATTAGGTCACAGGGACTCCAGACAGGTGGCTTCACTGTCCTCTCAGAGTTCTCGCTATGACATTCTTTTCTTCAAGAATTTCATTTCTATCACTGGAACATGACTAGCGGAGGAAGGCTGTGTGTGACGCTTTTGCCAACACATGGCTTTCTCTGTAACACAAACTGAGTGCTCACAACGCACCTGAAATCACAGCTTCCGACTTCATGATCGCTAGGTTTTAATCTAGGGAGATGATGGCTAACAATGATTTTTTCCATTCTCCTGTTATCGCTTAAAAAATGTCGACTTCCCGATGGTGCCATCATCTGTCACGAGGGCTACGCAGGTAACATAATCTTTCGGATTATGCTGACGTCATATCATCACACATGTTCTAAGCAGCAGCAGCGACTTTCCACTGTACACACATTTTAGGCATATGGGTTTCTCATATCATTATGGTAATTTCAGAACTAGAGATTTAATCTGTTCTTAAAAGAGATACGTAACATTCAGCCAAAATACTTGATATTTAGTTTATAATTACCACAAAAAGTAATTTTTAACCAATGTCCTTCAACAGATAAATAGAAAATGAAAATGTGGCACTTATACACAATGGAATGCTATTCAGCTACAAGGAAAAATGAAATCCTGAACTTCGTAGGTAAATGGATGGAGCTAGAAAAGATCATATTGCAGGATAACCCACACCCAGAAGGACAAATACCACATGTTGTTTTTGTGTGTGGTTCTGGGATCCCAGTCTTCAGAAGTGAGTAAACAATGCAGAGCAGATAGCAACGAAAACCAGAGGAGCTGACCTGAGGGTTGAGGAAGGATGTGTGGGGGAGTAGCACAACACATCCTACATGAAGGAGGAAACACAAAATGGGAAAGGTGACTCCAACTGGGTCTAAGAGAAGGAGAAGGAAGGACAGATAACAGCAAAGTGGCCTGATAAAGCTTCAATGAAGCATTATTTCACACTTACCCAAAATGACATCTAACATATGCACAGGCAAGTGTGTGCGTGTGTGCACACGCATGTGTGTGATATCTAAAATGCAGTTGTGTCACTTGAGCAGACAATGGTCTCCATAAGAACCATAAACTAGCAAAACCCCCAGTACCAGGCATGAGAAGCCTCCTTATAAGTGGTCATTTGGTTAGTTCAAGTAACTCTCCATACAATACATAGGCTAATGGTATTTCCTTGCTCTCAGAGGTTGAAGGTAGAAACCTATTGCCCAGAACACCTCACACTTGACAGAGGATGTCTTCAGTTGGATCTAAACAGAAAGTTTCCTTCTTGCATTCTAACTTCCATAGTAACAGAAGGCAATATACAAGCTGTCAAGGGAGGAAATCAATTAGTAGGCCTACCTAGCTGTGACAACTACGAACCACGATGGCCCTGATAGAAAATATCTGTTAACGTATACTAGTGGAACTCACATATTGGTGGCAACCAATAGCTATCTAATTGAATTAAGGCCCACTCAAGAGGGAAATCATGCCTGGTACTAGAAATATAACCAATTATCTGGGGCTGGTGAGGTCATGAATCTTAAAGGAGAATCAACTACTGCTACTTTGCTAGACCAGCACAATTCCTAATTACATTTAAAACCTTATCTTTATATTCACAGATACATGTAGCTATCTTTCCTCAATGAAGAAGCTTCTCTTTGCAGCAAATGGAGACGAAACGGACTCAAGAGAAGAGATCAACAGATTGTGGGAAACACTGCCCGCCCTAATGGATACATCTTAGCATAGCTCCTTCAGCTATGGCTCGGGGAACACCACGGAAGAGGGGAAAGAAATATTTTAAGACTAGCAAAGAGTCTGCAGTGAGACTCACTCTTAAGAACAGCTATATAAAGAAGGCCTAAATAATGACACTATCAACAGATAGTGCTAATTCAGAAGGTGAAAAGAAAATCTCAGGATCACACCCCTAGACAACAAATTTCTGTTCAGAGAGGGAGAATTAGCCTCTTTCAGAGATGAGCCCCCTACTTAGTTGTCCAATACAAAGTGGTCAGTCCTGAAACCATGTACAAATAACAAAAACTGACTCCGTAGGTTGTATTTATATATTTGTGCATCCATCCATTCATCCTTTTTCCTCCCTCTATCTTTATCTAGCAATAGTACCAAAAGAAAAAGAAGCTGTCCAAATTTGACAGTGGTGGGGCATGGGAGTGGCTGCAGACAGGGACATGGTGGTGGCTCTAGGGAGGGAAGGGGAAGTGCTGTGATTATAGTTTACGTAAAATGTATTGAAAAGAAAAAAGCTTAAAATTTTCTTTATGTAATAAGTCTTATGTTTTTATATACTTTATATAAAAGTTATAATATAATATAAACCCTAAATATTTTAAGGATACTTTTTGACACAATGTTGCATATAATTTCTTATTAATCTGTACTGGTATATTAGAGAATGCATTAAAACCTTACTTGTAGATAAGATGTATTCTTATCTACAATATACAGGGCAACAGATACACGTCATTTACAAAGCCCTCTAAAACAGGTTGGGTTTGTACATGTACATCCTAATCTACAGTTTAAAAACTAAGGAAAATATGAACTGTCTGTATCTACTGCAAAGGAATCTGATTTGACACCTTATTCTGAGAGATATTTTTAAAGACACGTTGTACTGCAAACCAGCAAGCTAAAGGACTGCGAGAGAGAATGAAGGGCTTCCATCCAACAGCGATGGCTCAGCTCTTTTGTATTTTCATACAGTCAATAATTTATAAATAACAGTTTATTATACTATGTTTCTCAAGAAATAGGATTGACAGTATTTAGTTTTGGAATACAAATTTTAGCTTGGTTAAAACTCTTAATTTGATAGTAATATCTTCTCAATATGACATTTCAAAACTGTAATCTCTGGTAACAGGATGGATGCTATAGCAGTATGTTTCCAACTAAGGTTTCCTGGTAAGCTCAGAGCATCCAGAAGTATGTTACGTATCTCCACTGAGAGGCCACGCTCGTATCTACTTTGCATAAACTAAGCTGTAGAAAAAGACTATGCGATCACACCAGATTGCATTTATGTTGTAAAGTTTATAAACTAATGTCTATGTTATGGTGAAACCACTATCAATCTGAAGGCACTTTTGAGTGGCAATCAGACACATGTTATCTTGTGGCAGCAGCAATGCCATGTGCTCCTATGGGATGTTGCGGCTTCAATCAGCTTTACAGTCTATTCTAACAGGACTATGAATCAGTCAGGAAGAGCCGATTTTCCTTTTACTAAGAAGAAAACAGGTTAAAATAGATAAACACATCAGTGCATAATCCTGTGGTTGGGTTGGAAAGAACCTGGACAGAAGTGTGAAAGCCCCGCGTCCACTGGCTAGAATATCTAGTCTGGGGTTCCGAAAGGCAGGAGGCACCTGCTTTCCTTCACCAGTAAGCTCTGCAAACCTAAACCAGCAGCCAGGACCTGGTTAGGTTGTATCCTTGTCTGACCAAGGGCCTGTCATTAGCAGGAACCCACAGCACCAAGACTTGTACTGCTGCTCTCGATCAGCAAACAGATGCCTTTAAATTTCCCTCATTTTACTTATCACTATTACAAGGGAAAGGGATGAATTCATATCATTCAGGACTTGTTTAAATGAGTTTAAAATATTAAGATTCTTTGGAAAGTTAATTCATGAAAGTTTTTTTCCGTTTTATTTTCTGGGAAAATTAATTCAGACTACTAAAAGATGAGCAACATTTATCTAATTTTTCTTCTGAGTTTTGTTACTGATTGAATATACTAACATCTAAGGAAAATTTTTAAGAAGTGAAAACTACCAGACTAATGATCAAAGTAAAATGTTATACAGGTTGATTTAAATTATAGCAGTAATGGACAAAATTTGTACATTAATATATGATCTAATTAGAATAGTGCTCAAATATTGACAATTTGGGTTGTTAATGCATCAGCGCATATACTAGGAAAGGTAACTGATGTGGCTGAGAGATAATATGAGATAACATTCTAGAAATCTTGTAATGGATTTTTCTAAGCTAGAATAAGGAGTTGTAATGAACGAACCGACCTTCAGGAGGTGAACAATCCAGCATCCATTCATGATCAGATGCTTTCCTCCTCAGGTGATCACCTCAGGTACTCGGGTATTCTCAGCGTCAGGAAAACAGAGTACCAAGAGTCATAGACTGCCAAGCAGTGAATCAACAGGAAAATGTCCCCACTGCACATGGTCTTTAAAGCTCTTGAACAACTGGCTGGTTTGGTTTGCAATAACATTATGTATGGGTCATGAGAAGTCAACTGTAGCAGCAGCAGCAGGCTAATTCAATGACAGGAAAAATGAAAAAGACAATTTCAGAGCTAGAAAGTAAGTTTCCCAGAAATAACAATGAACAGAGTGGATGAGTTTCTTTAGAAAGGGAAAAAAGGCCTAATTCATCAATTAAAAATGCTACTGAACAAAAATGACAGAACTCATCAGAGATAAAATTTCTTTTCGATTTTACATAATTTGAAACCACTAGAGACATATTTAATTTGCCATTTTGGAACAAAACTTCAATGTCTGCTTGCAAGATGCTAAAATATTTTTACTGTTCTAGTTGCTGTGTGAGGGAGACAGCAAACACAAGTGGGGCCTATAAAGACGGGGAGAAGAATCTTGGAGATGTCATGCCACCAGACACCAAGGAGCCACACAAGGGCACAGTGCTCCACCTGTACTGTGCGGCCTCCAGTGACTGCGGGAAACCCAACATGACTGTGCCACCCCAGAAAAAGCTAAGATTAGTGAACTAAAATGATTATTGGTAATCACCTGCATCAACTGCTTAGTGTTCGTTATTGTTTGACAGGAAGTGAATCAGTTTGCTGTTGGGCACTGGCATCTGAGAAGAGGCCGGCTTTAATGATGGCTTCTGACATCTGTTTGCCTCAGCACTTTTGCGGGAAAGTTTAGTAGGGAGCCTCACACCATTACAAATCAAGATACAGGGAAATTGCAAAAGAAGAAGACTAAGCCAATGTTGTGAATGGCAGGCAGGTGGACAGTCAGCCTGAACAGGTACCTGCAATGTCCAGTACCTACTTTCCCTGAGATGGGGCCTGCGAAGAAAGCCGTCAGAAAGACCACAGGCCATTTGTGTGGCTGGACTCCCAGTTTTAGTCCACAGAAAGAATGGGAAATGGAAAACTGTGCTATTTTAGAGTTCAGTTACAAAGCCACTAAATCCTGAAAGTCTCATACCAGCATTGGCTAAGTTTTGATTTTATGTGGTATATATCTTAGGGAACATTTATGGCCTATGTTTATAGCTTTTATAGCTCAAGGCAAAGTGAAGTTGTAGCTGGAAAATAATCCACATGTGAAATAAAACCATCCTGCTCAACTCTCTCAGACCCAAGTCAACTCAAGCATGCGGCACCTGACTTCTCCAGAGCCCACTGCCCGACGGGCTCCAGCTCCCTGGAACTGCAGAACCCTTTCTCTTCTAGCAATGTTGCCACTGAGTCCATCGCTGGACTTGGCATTCGTCTCTGCAATCTGCTGTTCTGAGCACACGACAGAAGCATGCTAGTTCTGTCGACACAAACAACAACGAGCTTTGTGGAAGGATGTCAGTGCTGTTCTTCTCCATCTGGGACACACCTGGACTGAGACTCAGTGACAGCGTGCGATGGCACTTGATGAAGCCTGTTGCTCAACTGAGGACCGCAATGCTAGCTCTCCTGCTCAGGAGTAGAAAGCACCTCTGGGCTGTGCAGGGCCCATGTGGCTTTAGTCCTGACATCACGGTTTCTCCTGAAGGGGCATGGCATCTTATGTGTCTCACCTAGGAGTATTCAGACATCGGTTCCATTGATACCCGCTGTTGCTGAACAGGCCCATAGCCTGCACGTGCTACTAGGGTTCAAGTCCCCAGAGACCTCCCTTCTTCTCATCCCTATGCTGAACTCCTCATAACGCTGGAGCAAGAGTCAGATACTGATGTCATCTGCCATATGGTACTCTGGAATTACAGATGCTCAGAGGCCTGAAACCACAGGCTTAGAGGAAGCTGTGTCTGGGCTACTGAAGCCATAGTAGCTCCTCCTCCACTACAGTCTTCCCTCACTCCAGGCTATTACATTTCAGCACATCCACCCTGGATCCACCAGCATTTTGGCTCCTCCCCTTCCCAGGTTACCCAGTTACATCTTGGATCCTCCTCCAATTGAGATTTCTCCTCTAGCTAGGCCTCTTACCCTCATGACCCTTCCCAAATATGGATTCTCTTCAATTGTGTCTCCTTCCCATCACAGAAGCAGTGCTGGCTTCTCTACACGCTGGACATTTTAGCAAATAAATTTTTCAAAATATTTTTGGTTAAATGTATGCTTTAAAAACACTTTAAAATTTTATTTCCTTACTTATTTCTTATACTTCTGGAGATAAAACCAAAGCCTTGCCCATACTAGGGGATTCTTCTGGTTCTCTTCTCTCTTTCAAGACAGGGTCTTGCTATGTAGTCCTGGCTGACCTAGAAATTGCTATATAGACAGACTGGCCTTGAATTCAGAGACTCACTGGTATCTTAAGTGTCTTCACCCTGCCTGGCCTTTAAGGCAATAAATTCTCATGTAAAATAACTGCAATGGTTTCAAATAAATCTCCTTACATTGGAAAGCAACATCCGTTTTTTCAAAAAGGAGAAAAACAAAAGTCAGAAATTTAGCCCTCAGTGTTGTGTCTAAGGTCTCTCAAAAGTGGGGAAAGGAAAGAAAAGAAAAAAAGGCTCTTGATAAAAACAACTGAGCTTCCATTTTAACGCCAGTTTGTGTAATCTTTAATGAGGAATTTACTAGGAGTTTTCAAAAAATTTGAGTGTTAAAAATCTTTCCTTCAAAATAAAGGGAAAGATATTTATCAACTGGGACAGTAGGCTTTATAAAAGCATCAAACCCAGCCCTTTATTAAAACCTGTCATTTTAGCGAAATACAATCACAGTTTTTTCTTTGTGGTTTGAATAAGAGGCTCGTCTCTTTGAATGTTCAGTCATCACGGAGAGGCACTACTTGGGATGGATTGGAAGGAGTGGCCTTGTTGGAGGAAGTATGTCACTAGAGTGGGCTTTGAGGTTTCATAAGCTCAAGTCAGACCCGGTATCTCTTCCTGCTGCCTGTGGATCTGGATGTAGGACTCTCAACTACTTCTCCAACACCATGTCTGCTTGCATGCTGCCATGCTCCCCACCATGATGATGATGGACTAAACCTTCAGCAACATCAGAAACTGAAGCATGCTCCAATTAAATATTTTCCTTTTTCCATCCATGCCACTCCAACTTAAGACTCTTATACACCCTGTATCATCCAATCTACAAGTCTTTGATAAATGTGGTCTTCGGTTCTCCTTTTTTTACACAGGGAACTGAAGGTGCTGCTCTCTCTCATGGCTAGCCTCCAGAAAAGCGCACAGACTTGCCCGCTAGTCTGAAGATGCTGCTCTCTCTCATGGCTAGCCTCTACAAAAGCCCACAGACCTGCCTGCTAGTCTGAAGATGCTGCTCTCTTTCATGGCTAGCCTCCAGAAAAGCGCACAGACCTGCCCGCTCGTCTGAAGATGCTGCTCTCTCACAGCTAGCCTCTAGAAAAGCCCACAGACCTGCCCGCTCATCTGAAGATGCTGCTCTCTCTCATAGCTAGCCTCTAGAAAAGCCCACAGACCTGCCTGCTAGTCTGAAGATGCTGCTCTCTCTCTCATGGCTAGCCTCTAGAAAAGCCCACAGACCTGCCTGCTAGTCTGAAGATGCTGCTCTCTCTCATGGCTAGCCTCTAGAAAAGCCCACAGACATGCCCGCAAGCTTGCCTGTACGTTGGTGTTTCTCAGACTCCCTTAATCACAGCAGAAATGTCTTTCTGCCATGCATCTAGTCATGAAGTCCCCTCCTTTAGACATGGAATGGCTCCCTACTATACTTCTTCCATCAAAGCTGAGACATTTAAACCAGACTCAAGGTATTCTTCTGCCAGTGCTCCCCTCCTAGGCTCTGCAGTTCTATGTGATCTGACAGTCCCCATGGGGGCATCCAATCTGCTTACAATGTTTTAAGGAGCAAGTCCTTGATCCAACTCAATTCCTGCTCAATTCAGTATCATCAGGCCCATGAAGACTTCCTGACATGCTATCTACATTGTAAGATATGATTTTATAAGAACAAAAACTATATAGAAAGACAATAAGCCATAAGCACAGTCAATAAATAGATAAAAGCTTGAACATGTATTTTGAATTTAAGACTATAGAAAAACACTAATGTTTAGAGTACATAAAGCAGATTTATATTAAAAGAACAAAATAACATTAAAAATATGAAAAAAAATGAAATCCAAACTTCAATAAACAAAGAATTTATATTCAGGAAAAACAAACAAAGAAAAAAACAAAACAAAACAAAACCAACTAAAATGGCAATTTGCTTCAAGTCAGACTAGAACAAACCTTAGCTCATTAATGTCTCAACTAAAAGGATCTAGAGAGAAGCATGGCTTTCTCCTCATCTGTGACTCTACTTTCTACTGTGTCAATTATCCCTGCAGTTGAGAAATACTAAATGAAAAATTTCAAGCAAATATTTTCTTCTGTTTAACTTCCCTCTGTGCAATATGCTCACCCTCTTAGGAAGCTTTTCTTTTGGAGGGCCAGCACATATACTGTATGGACTACCTTCCATTCATCACTTGGCGGCTGGCTTGTCAAACTGTCTGGCAGTATGGGACTAAATACTCTGTTCAAGTAACCTTTACTTTACAGTAGCCTCAAGGCACAGGATTTGAATACTTCAACAAGAAACCATAAGTGGTTCCTTTAAGGGAAAAGGTGAAAGTTCTTCCCTAAAGAAAGGGGAAATCATCTGGGATTGCTGAGATCTACAGTAAACATATTTTCTATTTGTGAAATTGTGAAGGAGGAAAAAGAAATGTGTGTTAGCTTTGCTGTCACACTTCAAGCTGAAAAAGAAACAATTACCAAGTGTGATAACGGCACAGTCAAGACATAAAAGGCATAGATTATAGGGTTTGGCATCGCCCAGAACCATAAATATAGTAAGGGTCTCGGGCTGTACCCTTAGGATGACGAAACATGACTGGACTGTGAAGTGCTTAGACATTTCAGGGAGCAACTCATAGCACTCCTCCGTGTCTCAAACACCCGTGGGGCATGACAGCACCTGCGGTGACTGGATTTCCACCCAAAAATCTATGCTCCACGGTCAATTATATGCTTGTAAGATTAATATCTCCCTTAGTAATCAATTAATATGTCTTTAGATACAAATTCAAGGTAGGAATTCAAAGGAACATCTCCATGAGAAATAGGTTTAAGACACTCCACTGGAAGGTCTTCTGACTCACACAAGAAGGAGTAGCCGTGGAAGGTCACCTTAAGCCTGCTTTCCTATGGTTTCCTTGCAAAGCCATCTCTATCATCTGGCCAAGGTGGATGGGTGCAGCCTGGATCTCCTGCAGGCCCATTCGCATGGGAGAGCTGGTTCTAAACTCACATGAGGCTTCTGAGCTGAGAGGAGAGAGCTGGCTGAACTGATTGAGACCAGTTAAGCCAATGACTGGCTCCTAGCAATTTCACTTTTTTTGAAACCTACAAGCACTCATGTTAAGAGCTACTGTCAGTATCGCACAGGCCAGCAGTAAAGCCACCAAAAATAGCAGCACACAGCAAATTAAACAGATACAAACACAGTGCTTCGGATAAAGGTGCTAACTGTCTAAATGGTTAAAATTCACGCTACAGGAGACAAACCTTTCACTTTCTGCCTGTCCAGTCTGTACTGCTCCTTAGGGAGCCACACAGTCTATGTGCTATGCCAGCACACGAACAGGGTGGGGGAGGAGCTCAGAGGCTCGTCTCTCAGTAGATGTGTTGTGCTCTAAGGGAAAAGGGAGAAATTCTCAATATATGTAATCTACCAGTTCTAAATAATTTGATGCCCCACATCAGCAACTCACATGACATGACACGTGGCAGGATGCAAGTGTGGCTGTCTGCTCTAGCAGAAGCGCCTGGGCTCCATAGGAGAGTGCAGAGCTCTGAAGGCTCCATGGGTTTGGAGGGAGACTATGCTGAGAGTTCCTGGCAGAACACGGCAAGACAGCATGTCAGATTTCATACTCTGCAGACGTCGACAACAAGTGATACCGTGTAGTCAACGGCTGTTAAATTACCTGTGAAGGGTTACTGGCAGGCCCAAATGTTTTCCTCATTGTTTATTTAGTTCCTAAAGCTCTTGGTCTTTGTGCTGATTGCCCTAACTGACAGCACAGGAAATCTGGACTTTGTAAACAGGGCAGTGCTCTATTGAATTACAGGTCGCAGGTCTGTAATCAACCTGTACTGTTGAACCTGTATAGAGAAATTCTTGCCTTGAAGAACAAAGGAGATTAACCTAAGCAAACACCAGAGCTATAAATAATATTATAAAACAGATGAGTTTGGAAGATGGGCAGAGGGACAAATATCTCCGGAGACAAAAGGATCTCAAGACAGAAATAAGCATACTATTGATAATAAGGAAAATGCAGTTATTTTCTGACTACACAAGAATTTCTTGAGACTCGGAGTGTGTCAGCCTGGAAGGAGAATGTGAGGAACTCTACTTCCATAGACAGCAGCCTCACACACAGACACAATTCAGTAGTGACTACCTTCAGAATAGTGCAGACTGAAATGGCTAGCGCCAGACTTATACTTGTGTAGCAGATATTTTATGTAGTTGTTAATTAAAACACATAAATAAAATACAAATAAATAAAAATACATAAATAAAAAGGTAGTCCCCGAGTTAGCTGAACAGGAGAACATACTGGCACTAGGAGAAAGGTCTCCATCACCACAATTCTGGGCTTCTCTGCAGCACTATACATAAGACGCAGTAGCAAAACAACCTTAGGCGGGAGTTCAGAATGCGTCAGTGCCCTGCTAGGCACCAGCTCATCTGACCAGCACTTGCTACAACAGATGCATAAGCTATTGCATTATTATGCCCCAAATAACTCCTTTTGCAGGTTGGAATTAGAAAATCCAGGTTTCATTAGCGTACTCGTTCACGTTGATCCTTTTAGGCTCTTATTTTGAACTCTGAGATTTAATCTACAGATAAATGGTAGGATCTATAAGCTATTTTCCCCTTAGGTATATTTTAGAAAGTGTGAATTATAATTTAATAAAATTATAAACATAAATACAAAGTACTACTAGTGAGTGTTTACTTATTCTTGCATTTTTTATTTCAAAGGCTGAAATAGAGCTTCATTAAACAATGAATGTTTTTATGAATGACCTTCAATCACTCGTAATACAATCCTCACAAACAGATGCTTTTCAAACCTACTTGACTACAAGATGCATCTTCCACAAGATAGCATATGCTTAGATAACATTATTTTAAGCAATTCAGATATATATAACACAGGATATTTAAAGGCCTAAGCACAACATATGGGAAACTATATAGTGCTCACAGAGCAAAGAGCTACTGTACAACCCAATGTGCTGTGTTACAGTCAGACTCATGCGGGTAATATATCGTCATGATTCTGCTTCAATTAAAAGCATATTTCAGCAGAAGCCCAGGATGTCGGGTCCATGTATTTCAATAATGCCAGCTTACAAATCTGCTTATGTTAAATGTACATTACTCAGATGGGTTCAAAATTATGCTTTACATAAATAAAGACTGAGCATATTAAGACAAAATCTTGCATAGTCTAAGCATATATTAATGGAACAATGCCATAAGCTGCTGGCAGTTCCATACAGTGTGCATAAAAAAAAATCAGCAAATCAGTGTAAGATTTTACTAATACTTTCACTTGAAACTGTTTCTCACTCTTGTTCTTCAAACAGTGGAACAAAGTAAGCACCAAACAGATCCCGAGTCTTAGAAACTTCACTCTACATGGTATATAAAGAGGAGGCAACTTAGGAGTTATGAAGGCCATGTTTCACCTTACACTTGGAAATGACATCAGAAACACAGAACTATGCCTAGGCAGTGTTAAATTAGTACCCCACCTGATGCTCCTCCACTCTGTACTTTCTATGTAAGGGACACTGAATTTTTAAACAAAACACCTACTACAGTATCAGTAGTCCTTACTATGGGCACTGCAATGAATGGTACCCACAGGTATACATATGGCTTCTGTAAATTCCAAGGCCCCAAGCTAAGACGATTTCACATTGAGCGTGATTAACATAGTCAGGTAAAGTTGCTTGGAGCAATGTGATACTTAGGAAAAAAGTGAGATGTCATTACAACCACCTTCAAACAAGAAGCAAATTAATCTATGACAGTGCCATTATCTTGGCCATCTCTTGTTTTTATTTCTGTCTACTCTTATTATTAAGATTTATGTATGTTTTAATATTTTAAAGGACTAACTAAGGTTGAAAGCCCACTGCTTACTATAAGATGTGACTTAAAAACCGCACCACAACTTTGAGCAGCAGTAAATCACAGAGGCAGAGAATTGGGTGGTGGCTGTTTACAGGGAAAGAATTTACAAGGTACACTGCAACTAAGGTGTGGAGATGAAGGTCCACCTGACGTCAGGACAGTGACTTAGCGCCTATGAAGCTCTTTTATTATTTTTTAATATTTGCTGCTAGAATTTTATATTTTTAATAATTGCTGTTCGAGCGTATCTGATGATCACACAATTAAATTGACTGGCATATCCTAGATGGAAAGATGTCTCTCAAAAATTCATAGACTGAAATTCCAAGTCCTAGTATCTCAGATTGTGACCTTATTTAGAATAGGCATCTTAGGGATATACTTAGTCAAAATGACATTATCTTATGAAAAGGGAAAATCGAGAGAACTTCTTGTGAAGACTACACATGCAGATATAAGAAGTCGCATGTGATAGTCAATCTTGACTATGAACTTGATAGGACTTAGAATCACCATCTCTGGACAGGTTTAGGAGGGTTATATAGGAAGACATATGCTAATGGTAGATCATACTATTCCATGGGCTGGGGCCAACTGAACAATAATGAGAAAGGGGGCTGAATACAAGTGCATTCAATACAGTGATTGGCTGCTTTCCGACCACATAGGGAATGTGACTTGCGGTATTCTTCTCTTGTTGCCATACCTTCCCACTCATGGTGGACTGTTTCTCTTGGGATAGAAAGCTTAAACAAATCCTTCCTTTCTGAAGGTGCTTTTTCAGGCATTTTATGAGGGCAACAAGAAAAGTAAGGGATGCACCATGCAACCAGCAGAAGATGCCAAGAGGCCTGGAAGCGTTCTATTACCACTTTTCCAGCTTTGGTTGCAGAAAAGGGCAAGGGGTGTAGGACTTGTCTTGATGTTGAACTTCTGGTCTTGAGAATCAGAAGACAATCAATATTGATTGTTTAAGTCCTTTAGTTGGGAGATTGCGTTACCGTAGCCCTAGCAAACTAATGGTCAATATTTGTCTGACTTATTTTCTTGTGATGTTAACATTATTTAATTAATATCATGAAGCTAGAGATGTCCAAAAGGATATTCAAGTACCAATGTCAGCTCAAGGTACCTCCAACAGGAATCTTTAGAGAAACTGTATATTGGCTGGTAGCCTCACTACAGACAAGACTGAAAGATATCAATAAAAAAAATAGGACACTTGATGCTGGTCACCAAAGGACTGCTATTTCTTATGTATATCTTACATAGTTTTCAATTTTTGAAATGATTACCTGTGATGAAAAGCTAAAATTCTCGCACTATTAAATGTGGTTCTCAAGTCATGTAGTTATGAACAATCTCATTACAAGAGGGATGAAGAAGAGTAAAGACGTATGAAGTTTCTATACTGGGGCACAAATAGCTGTAAGCCTGGTATGCACAATGCAGTACACAAGCAACCACTAAGATGCTCTACTAAATGATATGCTCCAAAATCAAACCTCAGTGTAAAAATACTCAGATAAGTCATGGAAGGCAAGAAATGGGCCAGCCAGAAAGCCCTTCTGTTCTCTCAGTCAATCAGCAGAGCTCAGTGGGAAACCCCGTCACCTCAGAGAAACCAAAGAAACTGAAATAGATTGCAAAAGCATATAAAAAACTTAGGCAACATTCGAACCACTGTTCAAAAAATTAGGTTCCATGTTTTAATGAACTATCCATGAAGATAAAAATCCAAATATGACCTAGAAATACATAGCAGGCAAAATATTTGGCATATAAGCATCTCTCACACTGAGAGCACAGAGAGTCACAATGTGATAAGAAAATTGTCTGATGCCAGTATCAAGACTAATCTCATATTAAAATAAATTGATGGGATTTTTAATGCAAGTATTATAAAAATGTTTTCAGCAAAACTGTACATCTTTCTGAGACATAGATAAGTAATTCTCAGCTAAAAAAGAGGTTACAAGAGAGAAAATAAAAATTACAGAACTGAAAACTACAACAGAAGATTTACAGACATTCGGACTGGGCTCAGTAGCTGGGGAGAGAATAGAAGGACATCTGGCTGTCATGAAGAAAGAAAGAGATCTTGAGGGACAGGAGCAAAATCCACAGGAATATCAGAATAAGAAAAGAAAGATGATAGAATTTAAGATTATTTAAAGAAATAAAAGGTGAAAACATTCAAATTTGATGAAAGACCTATTCCTACAGATCAAGAAGCTAAGTGAACCTGAAAGAAGAAAACTGAAAAGAAATTCACATGAAGACACATTATAATTAAACTCTTGAAAAACAAAGGCAAAGGGAAACTCATGATGTCAGTCAGCACGAGATGACACAGTCCCTACTGGGGAACCCAGCTGACACAACAGCAGATTGCCCACCAGCAGCAAGGAGGCACAAGGGCAGGCTAGGTCTCACCAGGAGCCTCCAGAGAGTCATTGCTATCATGACTTCCATGTCTGGTGCTCGGCCCCCTCCCTTTCAGGTGAGCTGTTGCATTTCTCCTCCTACTGGACAGCCAACCATGAGGTGTACTGATTGGTGTCTAGCTCATTACCGGTGTTCTGAAGATAGAATTTTTCAGAATCCAGGCCAGTGGCTACTCAATTTGGCAGATCTATGAGTATGTGACTGGGTCAGTCCTGAGCAAAGATTCCCGCTTCTAAGGTCCAAGGCACCACTGCCCTGGCAGCTAAGATCAGGAAAGAGAAACAGCCTGCATACTGAGAACTGTGGTGTGACCTACGAAAAGTTCACGTGTGGCTCGATTTGCTACCAAGTTACCTAGTTTTTTTTTTTTATTTTTAATAAGTTAGTAGCAGCTCTGCAATGACCAGATACTTTCTTCTTTCTGGCCTCCCAGGCCTCTCACTAAAATGTTAGTTTCTTTATATGTGGAAGAAGTCATTCTTGAATAGTCAAAGCAGGAAAAGCCCTTCTCAATATGCTGTGATAGTCTAGATAGCTAGAGACGTTTGCACAATTCATTAGGATAGAAACATTAACTGTACCTCATTGAGGTGAGCCTGGATCACTATTAGCTATGTACTTCTGAACAGTCTCAATGCCTTCTTTCCCTGTTAACTAACATGAGACATTTCCAAGTATTACTATGTTTTGGTTCCTTTCTTCCTTTCCTTCCTATCAGATGTAGAGTTGCCCTACTCTCAATCATACATTATATTTCTATCCCCAACTAAAAAGTAAAAAGGATACTTAAAGTTTCTTCATTTCTTTCTTCTACACCACCCTCTCCTTCTTTTGTAGTACTGGGAATTGAAGTTTTGCCTCTTGATGGAGGAAGGTCATTAGTATATAAACAAACTGCCTTTGCTCATTTGATAGGCCATTCCTTAGGTGGGTGGAGTAGACAGAACAGAATGCTGGGAGGAAGAGGAGGTGAGGCAGACCGCCATTCCTCTGCCCTCTGGGTCAGACGCGATGCAGCCAGCCACCAGGTCAGTCATGCTGAATCCATTCCAGTAAGGCCACCACTTCGTGGTGCTACACAGATTATTAGAGATGGGTTAGTTAAGATGTGAGAATTAGCCAAGAAGAGGCTAGATATAATGGGCCAGACAGTGTTTAAAAGAATACAGTTTCCGTGTTGTTTCTTTGGTCGGGAGCCGGGTAGCATGAATGCAGCCCGCAGCTCCATATGACAGCCTCTGGGTCTCTTTTTACTTTTGATTTTGAGATATGGTCTCACTAAGTTGCCTAGGCTGACCGTGACCTTGCTCTGTGGTCCAGGCTTGTCTTGCTTGGCTTTCTCATCCTTCTGCCTCAGCATCCTGAGCAGTTAGGATCATGGACTTGTGTTGCTAAGGCTGGCAGGAGCATTAACTTCTGATTTTAGGAAGGACACTTAGCTTTGAAAATGAGAAACTATAAAGAAAATCATGAATCACAGGTAACAGTTTAGATTAAAACTTCATATAAAGGTGGTCAATACTAAAGAAACAGATCCACATATTATTCAGCAAATAATAGAGGAAATGGGAAAAAAGAAACCTATACGTTGAAAGAGTGGAACATCTTAAAGTTTTCCTGGAAGTTAAAAGCGTAAGGGAAACCGGGATGGTGATCAAGAAGAAATATCTAGACAATGATGCAGACAGTCAATCAGTAGGAAAACACGATGACATCAGAAGCGTGGCCTATGGTGGCTTACTGCGGGTTTGCCCATTTCCAAAAGCTCCATATATGAAGAAGCTCACTCAAATGAACTCAGGGGCCAAGCTGATTAGAGACTGAGTAATTCAGAATCTAGGGGCAGAGAGGGCAGAGGGGGCAGCCTGGCCCATCATATTGGTCTTACTTATTCCTGCCTATTGCCTTGTGAGAATCCCAACTGTTTACAAATGACTGGGGCCAGTGAATATTTCCTGCTGGGCTCTATTCAAATGTCCATAGCATTAAAAAGAATAAAAATCTGGGTAAGTATGGATGCTTCGAGCCACCTGGGAATCCTAGTTGCTATGTGTTCTTAACAAAGAGGTGACAGGGGCTCTTGGGCACTGAGCTGCTACTGGAGGCAGGAGGGAAGATTATTACTCCTTTATTTTTCATTGCAGCCCTTAATATGTGCCATTCCAGACTCAAGAATGGGGGGGGGGGGCTGCATGTGAGAATATTAAAATTGGTATTGTGCTAGCAAATTTCAGTATAGACAATCAATTCAGGCTCAGCAAAAGCAGTGATAAAAGGTCAAAACAAAATCATTAAAGAAGTTTCTAAAGCTTCTAGAAGCCTCATTAAAACCATATCCTGCTAAAACTATGAAAGCCCTGGAGAGTCAGGTGAGAGAGAGCAGGAAGTCCACACTCAGAGTATTCCCATTAGCAAAAAAAAATGGGAGATTGCCCTGGGTTCTGAGAGCTGATTCCAAAGCTTCTTAATATACAGAAAAGAGAAAGAATTAAACACTCCAAGACACTCTCATGGAAATAGAGCCAATGTGCCATGATGTTTTATATAGGGTCCAAAGCAAACAGGATCTCTATAACTGTGAGTGAAGGGTTACATGACCTCACAAAGGGTCTCAAAGCCTGCTTCTTCCCTGTTGAGCACACAGCACCAAAACGGCATTCTGAGTTGGTGCTGTTCACACCCCAGCGAGAAATCGAGTGAAGCTTACATTTTTAAGGGCTCTAATTTCTAAATAAACAGCAGAAAAAAATGAAAATCATTGCCACTATCCACTGAGTTCCACCTTCTTGGCTATTTTAAACAATGTGAACACTAGAGAAGAAATACACAGACGAGTCAGTGGAATCACTGTTGACTTGTTCTATGCAGCCACGTAAAGAGATTTCTGTAATTTAGGAAGAGGGGGTTGGAATAAATGCTGTGCATTTATGTGGTCCTCAGTCTCAAGTACTACTTGGGTACCACAACATCCTGAAGCTGTACATTTATGAGATCATCAACCACGAGTACTACTTGGGTACCACAGCATCCTGAAGATGACTTTGGGCATCTTTTCCTAGGCTACTATTTTGTGGAGTATCTATGTAGCTATGGTTAGTGTTTCTTGTCCAGCTTGCACTATAAAACTATTTAATTTTTTTGCTCAGATGGCCTTCAACTGTTCTTGAGATAAAAATATTAGCCATAACCATGGGCAGTTCAGTCTTTCTCTTTTTTGGGATATGGAGTAATAATATTCTAATTTCTGAGAGAGAATTCAAGAATATGGGCTATGCCAAAGATGTCAAGTATGCCTCTCCTTCCTGAATAGGGCTGTGCATCCAAGTGCATGGCTTGTGTTAGCCCTGTTTCAGGCTACACTAACAGATGTCCAAGAACAGTCATGTGATGTTTTCCCTGAGATGGGTAAAAACACAGCTATCTATAGCTGAGGTCACGATCTCTTATAGAATATAATGCTACTCAAGTATTCAGGTTTTGTTTTTATATACTTAATTTTACAATATCTGTCTGTATATATGTATGTTAACATGTATATATATATTCTGCAGTATTGGGAATCAACTCCAGGGCCTTGTTACACTACCAGGTATTATGTTAGTCTTCTCAACCATGTTACACTACCAGGTATTATGTTAGTCTTCTTAACCTGGGAATCCATACACCTCTCCAAAGCTGCTTTTGAAGAGCACAGGCGCTGAGCAGGAGCTTTGCTTTCCTCAGAGTCTTGAAGAAAACACATAAGTAAGTAAAGAGGTTAGCAGGATCGGGTGGAAATTTACACATTTTGGTAGGACCTATCACACTGGAGTCAGCGAGCTCATTTTTAATGTTTATTTCATATTCCTCGAAAGTTAATCAAAGAGAGTGTAAGACGTTCCCTTCAACCTGCTGATGTCAGGAGTGGTTCCCAGAGGCATCAGCTCCTCCCAGATAAAGATGCTTTCGCTCACAATGATGCCTGCACTGCCACAGCATCCATACTCTCGCTAAGTTTCTGATTTCACACACGTGCCGAGGAGAAAGGCACTGACAGAGACACCATACACGGGGCTCCTGCACTGCTGCTGACCTTCTGCTATCAGTCACCTAACTCTATTTGTAGATGTATTCCACTTCTTTCTCATCTGTTCTGAGAAGTCAGCACAGTAGCCAGCCAGACTCCATTTACTGTTCTCTGCTTTCCTTGTTCCCACTGCTTTCTTCTCCTCTGCTCCTGCTCAGTGATTTGCATACGGAGATAAAGCGCTCACAGTAAACACCTTAACAAATCCATCATTTCTTCTTAATTTCTGACTTGAATCTTGATTCTGATCTAACTGCTGTCTCTCGTCCTCTTCAGCTCTCTGTCCTCTCGTGTGCTTGTCGTGTGTTGACCCACACTAGCAATTTATACGTGTTTATCCAAGCTTTAAGTCCCTGATATTCTTGCAAACATGTCTTCTCCTTTCCAAACATGAGCTTGAAATTTCTTAGGTTTGATAATATATGGGTGTAATGAGGGTGGGTTAAATAAAAAAAATTAATTAATTTTTGTAGGATATATAATTTGTAGAAATACGCAAAAATATTTCCAAGTAACATGTGAAAGTGACACATTAATTTGTCATTGTTGGGATTTCAGTGCTTCCTGTCTAACAAGTGACAAGTACAATGATAATACTGACAGTGTTGTCTGCAACAGTGTCATCTCCAGACACAAGATTTCTGTCCAAGCAGATAGTCTGCTCAAGGCTGGTAATCTGGATATATTTTACAAATAAACCATGTAATCTGAGTAATGAAGACACATGTACGTGAATTTAATAATGAATGGCAAGTTACACAAAACACCTACAAAATATGGTTTTCTTATTAAATGAAAATTAAATAAAAACCCTAAACCAACCATTGGCAAGAGTCCCATTGAAGAAAATTAGTGGACAAAAGCTTATGAAAAGAATCGTCTCCTTGGTAAAGCCACAGAAGCTGATGGAAGCAGCAGCCACAAAAGAATGCTGCATTCTTCAAGAAAATAATACTTTCTTTAAAAGTAACCGGCAATTCACACTTCTGACAGGGCTCTCTCTGCTGCTGCCCAGGAGCCAAGTGTGCTGGGTTCTGTCCTCAGCCCTGGACTTAATTATTTTACCTCTCAGGCACGCTCGCTCTGACCCTCAGGTTTGTGGCTGTGAATTTACAGCATGTTTCTGGTTTTTTTTCTTAAGAAAATAAAGAGAAGTTGAAAGGTCCTAAGAGCTGAGAAAGAAAGGAGAGGAAGGAGAAACAAAAGACACGAGTGGTGGAGCTCACTGGGAGGGAGGGAGTGCCTGATCAGGTTCCTCCACAGGGGCGCCCCTACCTCATCTGTACAGGTGTCTTTTCATGGTGAAGCCAGGATGACCTGGTGGTGGCCCAGTCCCAGACATGGGGCTTGCTGGGTCACCAAGGTGTGCTCTGCCAGAGAGTGGAGCAGGCTGCCACTCCGTACTCTATTGGGTGGCACTGCATGTGCACCTGGCTGACTGCCGCGCTGAGCGTCCCTTCCCTTCAAAGCTGACGCCATTTCACCCCGCACACTCCACTACAAACTGTATATGCTCTGTTAACCCAGCTCTGCAACAAACGATATTCTGAAATTCCCATAGAAGCTGCAGCTCAGAAAAACAGCTCAGCTGAAGTGGCCATGAAAAATGGAAGGACCTTGGACCTTTCTTGAGAGTAATTTTAATTTTGCCAGGTCATATAGAACCAATAATGATTTCAGCTAAAATTAGGCAACAGGGCTCACTGACAAGGGAGGCGTGAGAGCAGAAACTACACAGAGGGAGCGCCTTGTCTAAGAGCCAGAGCTACTCTTGTCCTCTCCAAGATTACAAAATGACAGGGACAGAGAGCCAGTACCAGCTTTCTCCAGGGTGACCTGCTTCAAGTCAGATGATTAGATGAACACAGGACAGCCAGCCTTCCCTCTGAGGAGCAAAACAAAAGCTTTTTTTTTTTTTTATTAAGAAAAAAAAAAAAACCAAAACACAATTCATTTGAGAGCTGTAATGGTATATTAACTAAAGTCTCTTACTTCATATTTTTAAACATTTTTTTAAGTTCAAGAAGAATTCATAAAAAACATACTTTAAAACTGCAGATCTCAAAGGCAGCACAGATCACGTTTTCAAGGACAAAGGTCATGAACTGTCTGTCACATCATTATTTCCTAGGACATTTTGTTCTTCCTGTCATTTTCATGTTTTGATTGTTTTTTCTCTGTCACATTTATCCTGAGTTTCTCAAATTTAACTTTGAATTTAAGTAAATCACTGACATCACTGTGTACTTTCAAATACAATCCAAAAAAAGAAAACAAAAGCATAAAAATTGTTACAACACAAGCAACGTTTTTTAGTTACAATTTAAAAACATGTTTCATATGTGTGTGTGTGTGTGTGTGTAAGTTAATAAGCAAATGAAGCAATTCAAAATGAGATTAAAATATTTTTTCTCTGGTGTCCTGAAAGGTTTTACAACTCACAAACGACAACTGTTAAGGTAGTGAATTTGATTACCAAGTAACAAATCAAGTATGCACAGTGCTTGCTCCAAAGGACTTGCTTTGTTTATTCTGAGGGTAGAGCAGAGAATAAATTCCATAGTTATTAGATTCATGTAGCTTTCCTGACTGTAACACTAACTCTCACATTAAGAAATCTGAAAAACCCATGCAGTCATCTTGCTGTTCACAAAGCTCAAGGGTCTCTCCACTAGGGTAAATGTTTAGGGGCAGTTCTTCTTCCTGTTTCCATTTTAGCATAAAACCCTTTTCTTACACATGAAATGTATGTTTTTCTGTTGTATACACCTAGACACCAAAGCTTAAGTATAGGATTTAATGAATCAAATAAAGCCATCTTCCCATAACAGTCACGACCTTAGGTAATAGCTAATTTGGAGGTGAGGATGTGAGAGATGCTAGGGCCTGGCTGTGGCAGCTCTGTGGAGCTGAGAAATGACGTGGGGAGTTAAGGAATCCCGTCAGTTGTCGGCCACTGGTTTTGGTGGACAGTGAAGCAGACAGCCTGGCAGTCATGGAGCTGTGAAATCCAGGGTCCTGCTCTGAAGTGAACATACTAGTGATATTCAGCATCCTAAAGGTCCCAGGGAAAGACTGTTTCAAATCACTACCTGCTTAGTATGAGACCTTGCTGGATTAAGAAGGGAGAAAAGAGAAAGTTCAATAACAAACTCATTATAGATCAAGGAAACAAACTACATCTGACAGACACTAAGGAAGAAAAATTAGACAATATGTAAATAAATCAACAATAACATTTTATACTGTGAAGAGTTTAAACATTGTGGTCCAGAAATTTCTGGAGTCTTCTAGTTGTTTTCAAATTTAGAATTTTATATATCAAAATGGTATTGGAGGAAAGAACAGTTTTCCAAGAAACACAGACATTTCTTTCAAGAAACAAAAACTCAGCACAGGCTGCTTGGCTAACAAAACTGGAAAATGGGAGGCAGACAAGATAGTTTCAAAACAGCTGATCTGACAATCTATTCTGCTGCTGGTCAAGGAGAGAGGGAGAGGGAGGGAAATAGGAAGAAGGGACAAAAGGAAGGAGAGAGGGAGGGGAGAGGGGGAGAAAGAAAGAAAGAGGGAGAAGGGAGGCCGAGAGAGAGGATGAGAGGGAAGGACAGGGAGAGAATAAAATGAATAAACACATGCTTCCAATATTAGAATTTTCATTAAATTTCAAATATAGGTTAAATGTTTTAATTTAATCCATATAAACTAAAGAATCTTAAAGGCAAAGAAATTTCTATGTACTTTAGGTATAAAAATAAGTAATAAATTGTCTTATTTTGCTAGTTAATTGCTGGATGCTTCCTTTTCAAACTAAGTAATGTAAATTATATATCTAAGAAGGCAAAGACACAGCAGGCTTCATGCTGCTCACATTGAGGGTGAACCAGGGACTGCATTCTTGTTGAGTGAAATACAGGTGGAGATCAATTAAACAAATTTTAATCCCAATCTGCAACTAGAGAAAGAACTCAAGATTCTAGGCAGCGAGATACTTTTCCCCTTGCATAGTTTTGAACACCGGTGCAGCACTCAAACTGTTTCTTTAAAACTCCTTTAAAACAAAACGTAGGCTTCGCCTTCTTCACTAATTATATACTCGGCTGTTCCAGAAACAAACCCCTTATGGCTCCTCACTGCAGCAATCACTGGCTTGGACATCTCTGCAGACCAATAGCATACAGTTAAGTGAAGAAGAGGCCAATGTGATGAGGGCTGTTTGCAAAGCAGGGGGTTTAGTTTCCACGTGCTGTTCTTGGGTTTTACATAAAAACATGACACACAAGTCTTGGTTTGGGTAGGTACACTTTCAGAGCTTCTTGAATCAAGCTATTATCTGTTATTATTAAAGTCTAGCATATCGGCACAGTTTATAATACTATTGGGTGTGTACCCTGCAATTTTTACAGATTCCATTGTTGGTGGCCATACATTTTTGATAGCAAAACTACACTGGTTATAGCACCATAAAAATCAATAAATATTAACCTTCTCTGACACTTTGCACATGGATGCTTTATCAACTGCTGTCAGGTAATAGAACAGCCAGTGATGAACTACATTTCTCAGCTAAGGAATCCAGAACAAATTAGAAATCAATGTAGATTAACAGGCTTTTTAATAACAAATTCATCTATAGAGCTTATTTGCTATAAAAAGAAACAGAGGCTAGGCAGCTTTATAATGAGTGGGTGCCCATGTACTTAAAACCGAACACGACGCAGAGCTGCAGGCTTCACATATGTAACTGTATAGATGCTAAGCATCTGCTTTTGAACTTTGGTATCAGGCCGGCTTCCCATCTTTCTACATCCTTCTGGATGAGGGACACGGTATCCAGCATCACTCTGTGATTTTCTATCTAAAGGGAAAACTGCTGAGTAGGACGAGTATCACCTGTCTCTGGAATTTCCCAAATCACTGCGATGATGTTGATGATGAAGAAGAAGATGATGATGATGAAGATGATGATGAAGAATTTAACTACAGTCCCATGCTGCCCCCAGGGCCCAGTACTGGAACACTACTGGTTTGTGCCTTAAATTTTGTTCTCAGAAAGAGAATGGCTATTAAGTATGGAACTTTAAGAATCCTCATATTAACAGATGGATTCTAGTTATTTCATATTGAAAATAATTTTGCTTTCCCCAAGCCTGGATTTGTGCTTCAAATGGCTCAATCAACTGATGAGATCAACAAACAGGCATAAGAACATGAATCTGGATCCTTAGCACCCACATAAAAACTGTTTGTGGCAGTATGAGTCTGTGATCTCAGTATTTGGGAGGTAGAGGCAGGAGGCCTCAGAGGGCTTGCTTGCCTACCAGTCTAGCCAAGTCAGTGAGCTCAGTGAGAGATCTTGTCTCAAAAACTGAGTTGGACAGAGACTGGAAAGACAGTTGACACTACTCTCTGGCCTCCAGGTATGCTTGCCCACTCACATGCACAAAATAGCACTAAACTAACAAAGTGTGTCCAATTTGGTAACTTGAATAGGAAAGTATAACTCTGTTTCTGACAGATCTCGGCATATCCACTGTACACATCATGGAAAAACAAACTACCCTACGGTGTAGTTCTCTTTGGGGATTCTGTGCTAGTTCAGCTACTCAGACAAACGAATACCTACTCAGGGATGACAGGAAGTGTTCCACGGGTACAGCAACAGCTGTGAAAGGCCTACCCTGTGCACTACAACATTATACCAGCCTAAGAAAAAAACCAGAAGTCTTGGAAAAACAATAATTTACTAGTAATTTCTCAGATTATAAACTTTGAAATATCTATATGAATCCACTTTTTTTAAATAAGTGGTTTCATTTGATTTTCAAAGTAATGGCTTTCAGAGTAGACTGAAGAAATATCTAAAACTAACTAATCCAGAGCTTGCAGTAGGACCTAATAAACACATCCCTGATGTTAGGGGAAAGAAATCTCAATGGAACAATCCCAAATACAGTGTAACTATCTGGTACCGAGACTAACTGAAGAGAGAAGGATTTCTTTGTGGACTGGAGGTCACCATATACATACAGGTGGACTGTGAGTGACAGCCACGCTGATGACCAGAATCTCTAGCAAAAGGAATTTCAGGCACATGGCAGGGTAGACGTGAACAAGTATGAGTGCGAGCCAGCCACCCTGAAGAGCAGAGTCCTAGTGAAACGAGCCAGCCGTCCTGAGAGCAGAAACTACTTCAGGACAAACATAGCTGATTTTACAGCATACTGCTTCAGCTAACACTTGCTTCAGGTTAGACAATTAAAAACAGCTATCCTTTAAGAAGACCAAAGCCAGGAGCGTCCTGTCTTTCAAAGTTAAGCTCGCTGCTTGTGAGCTCTGCTCCAGCTCCAACTGAGCAGTTTTCTAGCCATTCTCCCATTCATTGTCACTAAAATTTTACTGAAAAGATTTTTGGAAAAAGTAAAAGAAAACCTTGCTAGACCACTCCATGTTACAGAAAGTGCCTACAGACAGATGCAGTGACCTCAACTCTGGTCACAAATACTACATGAGGTTTGGGGCCACATTTTGCACTGAGCTATGGCACCTTGTATGCATTGTTTTAATATACTCTTTAGACTTACTACACTGTCTAATCGCCCAACTTTAGACTCCAGGCAAGAAAGCAAACTCAGAGCTTGTACTTTATGAACGCAGCCCCTGAAGAGCAGACGTCCTCCATGCTCCGCTCGCAGTGGGTCCAGTGCTGCAGAAAGGTGATGAGGGCAGAGAGCACGGCGACAAGCATGCTTCCAGGATTCCAGACACCTTCAAGTAGTGGACAAGCAAACCATAAGGGAGCAAGGGAAACCCTTTAGATAAAAGCACACCACAGAAGCGAATGGCAGGCTTTGTGATTGCTCCAAAGGAAAGCCTTGAGTCAGACACTAAGTGAGAAGGGCAGTTAGCTCCATGAAGTCAGAGCTCCCACTCCCCCAGCCAGCTCAAGGGCACAGAGGCAGCTCTGTTCTCTTCACTTCCTTCTCTGTGGTCAGCTCCCTAAGATAACCCTGAGCTGAAAGAGGTGAGACAGCATTAGTGTGCCGGAAGATACTAAGTGGGTTTCACATAGCTGGCTCCTGTACTCCAGTTAAAAAGAGAACAATGACAGAAGGCTAAGCTTGCCCTCAAGTGAGCGGGACTGCCATAGGTACAGAGTTAGAAGAGGGTGGAAGGGTCCCAGTGCCTGGATGCACCCTTCACTTGGGAGCTCTACAGGGCACACACCAGGACAAACACTTAGATTCCAGAGTTTGGTTTTTTGCCCCAGTGTTTTTAAGAAAACAGAAGCCTAAGAAACTTAGTATCTTCACAAGGCACAGCACCTGTGAGCGGTGTCTGTTAGCAACCCTGCTGGTTTCCCACTGAAGAAGTCTTCCTCTAGCTCACCAAGGCTCTTCTCTCACAGCGCAGTAAGGGCCTTACTGGGGTCCAGACATGTTCAGGTCCTAGCTTGACAAGTTCTTTCATGCCCTAGCCCATACAAAACCCCTTTCAGAAAGCAGGCATCCAGAGTCATCTCTCTCGTGTTACAACAAACTCCAAAAGAGCCATGATCACATATGATCTGCCCACATGTCTAGCCTTGCATGGAACAACTGAAATCATGCATTTATTCCACTTGTCGGAATCTCAGGCAAACATCCAATGAAAGGCAGTGGAGACTGCGACAGAGATCACATGCAGTTAGACCGATTGCCATGTCACAACTGTCGAGGTTTTCTTATCCACATCACAAGCACAGAAGTGAAAGCTGGCCGCAGCGGGGAAAGCTTGCCAAGGTCACACACCAAGGAAACATCAGTGTTAGCCTCAAATTCGGGTGCTTTTCATCACGTGTTTTTTGGAATGCCACGTGCAATCTATATCTAAGCAGAGAGAGAAGCCTGATTTGTACTCAGTAAACTTTAGATGGCTTAAATGGCCTTTGTTGCTTACAAAAAGCAACGAAATGTAGAAAACACAGAAAAACTTGCATTCTTAGGTTTATTGCTTTTTCTGAGAAGCACAAACAGTAAAGAAACAAACAAATCAATAAACCTAGAGACATACACAACATAGCATTTAAAATATTTTAGAAGTTCTTAAGTAAATTATAGATTAGTCATGAAAAGTCATTATGATAGTTATTTGACCAAAACAAAACAATAAAAAAGCTATTCACTATCTATATTTATATGTTTATGCTCAAACACATTTATATACAGATTTTTTGCATTTTAAGACATGTATGATCATAGCAGTCAAAATATTCTTCAAATTGCTTTTGCATACAGCTACATGCTTTGGATGCAGCAATCCATCTGGACCTAGCTCTTTTTACCTGCTGTGGATCTGCCCACTGCATACATAGGCTTTATTAACACAAGCCCTCGTGATGGGTATGTACGTACTCCCTGGGCCTGTTGAAAGGACCTTAGAGAGCCGTGCATGCACTCTGAGAGATTGATGCACACAGGAGAGACTGCTGAGTCAAGTGGCACCCAAATTTCAAATATGATCAGCACCATGTATGCACCCACCAAAACCATCACATGCAAGCTGTAAGTATGTGAAGAGCAAGTAAGAAAAAGAACCCCAGATTTCATGTATTACATGAAAGACCAGCATTATAAATTCCTATTCAGTCATGGCCTCGCAGAAGAATCTAAGGGAGGTGTCAGGAATATCACCCTTCTGTGGAGGTGCTCACTCTCCTAATCCTTTGTTTCTCATGTTTTCTGCATTCCAGAGGTTACCTGTCACTGTGAAGTTGTCTCCATAACATGGAACTATGGGAGAACTTCAAATAAAAATGAAATACATGAAGATTTAACAATGTCCATTGTATTAATTACTTAAAGTCTGCTTTATTTTTGTCCTTTACACATCAAGTGTCTATAGTTTGGGTCCAAAAACACAACTAATTCTTTAAGTGGTTGCATGTTGGTAAGGTACTAATGACACTAGAACATCATTCTGTTCTACTTACTTATTCTTTGTTTCTAGGAAAATAGCGATGCCCACCAATATTACACCGCAGTTTCAAAAGAAACTGGAACATTCTGTCTGGCAGCGAAACTCAGGAAATAAACAACCCAGAATAGCTTTAAAAAGTTCCTAAAAGAAGTAAGATTCTCTAGGCCTCTTGACCAACAATGACCAACAATATATAAGCAGTGAAGACGGCTTGGTCACTCTCCGACGACCAGCTGCCTGAGAGCAGCAGAGACTAACTGAACTGCCTGCAACAGGTTTTCAGCTCATGAATTGTGACCTACTTTGTGGTCGAAGGACAATTTCACAGGGCTGCCTGAGACCACTGGAAACACAGATTTTACATTATGATTCATAACAGTAGCGAAACTGAGGTTATAAAGTAGCAACAAAAGTCAATGTCATGACTGGGGTCACTACAACATACGTAACTGTATTTTAGGGTCAGGGCGTTAGGAAGGCTGGGAACAACTAGCCTAGAAGGAACAGTGAAGCTGCACTGGCTGCGAGAGGTGGAGGTCAGGGCAGCCTGCTGAGCTGCCTGCAGGCTGGGTGATAGCTTCAGGTTTCCAGCCTCTGTGAGGTGTCCCCTGCTAGAATGAGGCTTGTGTTTGAGTCCCTTCTGCTCACCCACATTCCTGTAAGGAACCACAATAAAATTCCCTGATTCACCAAGTTGGATGTTGGTAGAGTATGCACTGTGTTCTGGTTTGGGCTCCCTATCTGAGGTGAGTATCGCCAAGAAAAGGCAAAACACACCACAAAGATGGATTTTGTCATATTACAATGAGAATATTTCACTATATTTTCTTTCAGTTTTGGAAGAAAAAGCAACAATAAGGGAAGAGTAATAGGAAAGCTGAGACAATGTTTTAGGTTTGGTGTTGTGATGAACAAACCTTTATATAAATAACTAAATCAATATGAGATCAAAATGTACATGGAGAGCGCAAGCCCCTTCAGCGCCTTTTCTGCATGGACACTGAACCCTGGCGCAGGTTTACCCTGTAGCACCAACCCCATCTCTGTTCTCTAGTGATTATTTTCTCTTCCTGAGCTTTCTACCCTAGTCAAGGACAAAGGAAGAGTGGTCTGTCTTTGGTAGGGGGACTGCCCCTTGTCCCTATTAGCTTGGTGCAAACACAGTCGAGTTCCTCTGTGAACTGATCATTTCGTAGAGGTCGTTCAGACCATAACTTTAGACCCCGGTCACTATCCTGATGGTCCTTCTTAGGAAATGGGACCCAGTGGGAACGTCTGCTCCCTCTGCTTAGTCTATAGGTCAGCATTCTCCTTCTCTTGTACTTAATTCCTGTAAGTGGCAATTATTTAAGATACATTTAGAGAAGGTACAATCTACATTCATCCAATAAAACCTAAAAAAGCAAAGAAAAATTCAGCATGTTTACTAACGATAAATGGGCCAGCATTTCACATTTGAAAGGGACCAGCAAGTGGTACATGAGTAAATGGGGAAAAAAAGAGATGCAGGTTTAAAAAAAATTGGGTAGAATTAAAAGGGCATACTATGTGTCAAAGAGACAGAGCATTTTAATTACAAAAGGTTAATATCATAGCCAGAGTTGAGACATAGGTGGAAAGATCACTCTAATAAATAGTACCTGAAAATCCACTCAAAGGTACTCTATATGGATCATCCAAAGTTTAGATTTTTAACTAGCACATATTTAACAAAAAAGATCAGAACACCGTCACCACACCCTCACACACCATCACACACACACACACCCTCACACACCCTCACACACACCCTCACACAACATCACCACACCCTCACACAACATCACCACACCCTCACACACCGTCACCACACCCTCACACATTGTCACCACACCCTCACACACCGTCACCACACCCTCACACACCGTCACCACACCCTCACACACCGTCACCACACCCACACACACACAGACTCACATTTTTTACAGAGCAGCCTATTTGACTTAAGAGCCATACCTATGCGAGCCCTGCCAGAAAAGCCACACCAGCTGTATGGATGTGACATTATGAGGAAAGCAGAGAACTCTGAGTTAAGTAGCCCATTGGCAAGCTGGTAGCAAATTGTCTGAGGCAGACAAAAACAACACTATTAATTCAAAGGACAACATATCCATGATGCACACTGGCCAAAGCCCTTGATGTTAGTAGTAAGCAGGTAATGGTAGTGTTCCACATGTCACACCACACACCTTTAGTAGAGACACTCCTGCTTCCCATGGTGAAGAGTTCAAGACAGGTAAATCACTGTGATTGACTCAAATGCAGTTGCATAATACAGAGAATCTGGCCTTTGATTTCACCGATTACCTCCCAGTAGTTACAACAGAGAAGGGGGTGTAAAAAGAAACTCAACATATGATGAAATATTGTACATATGCTTAAAGCTTACGCTTACAGTGGAGTTCCTCATCTAAGACTAAAGTTGCTGCATTAGGTCCTTTTTTAGCACTCACAGTTATGGCAAATCTAAACACTATAATAAATTCCTAACCCCTTATCACCAATGTGGTTCTCCCGTGAGAGAATCAGGACTGATAAAGCACTCGGGTCAAGCATCACATGCAATGCTGCCAATCATCTTTTACGAAGCAATAGCATTACTGAGGTGACAGTGACACTGAAGGATGGCTTCAGACTGTACTACCAGTCTTGAAAATCTGGGTCAGTCACTTTGCCTCGGTCCTTGACTCCTGAGCGAAGAGCAGCTGTGGCCCGGGTGCTCTGGAGATGGACTGAGACTCTAGAGAACAGCACAATGTGGGGCGAACGTCGAGCTCTTGCGTCACTGCCCGAGAACAATAGAGTCAGTTCGCAGTTGCAGGAAGCTTTTCCTTATGCTCCTTCCACACAGAATTGTTCTACTGTGCCTTTGAGAAACATATCAGGCTTTGTCCTTACACATCTTATAAGCAATTGGACACCTATTTGTGTAGCTGTTCAATTACTGTCTATTATCTGCAAGGCAAGGGGCATCCTCCCTCGCTCACTCCGACACCTGGTGTGGTAGGGAAGGGGACGCTGCAGATAGGTCTCATGTGAATGCTTTGTACACCCACAGAGTCACATTAATATGCACAAAATGCATTAGATCAACACCAAAGCTGAAACAAAGTATCAGTAAAATTAATTTCCAGCCACTGCAGAATTTTTGCAACTTGTTTGGCAAAGGAAAAAGTAGAAACTAAATTCATGAACACATGTTTTCAAAGCCCTGCTTAAGAATGAAGTTTAAAAATTAATTTTATTTTTCTCTACAGACAGGGCAATAAGGTTTTGGACTAATAATTTGGTCATAATAGAGAGGTTTAAGTTATTATATTTTTGAAGTTGTAGTGTTACCAAAGTGACAGGTCCCTTTACGTTCCCATTCACAGGGAAAACCTAAATGACAAGAAGCTGCCGCAGGAGCAGTATGGCTTCAGTTTTTAGAAGACAGATGCAGTGGGGTGCTGGTAATGGCCCTGAGTACAGAGAAGAGGAGGATAACTAAACATAAATATTCAGATAAAATGCCTGTATAAATTATCATGCTACATTTTAGACCTACTTCAAGCAAAACATTCAATTTTACCTGTAGTATGATGATAAATATGGTTTCCTACAGTGAGTGAAAATGACTTTGCATATCAATGTAATCGAGGAATCTGTTAACATGTTAATGCCTAGAAGATGAACACACCCAACTTGATCTTGCCACAAATAACAAAACACACAATCCTAGATCTGAAATGCTTTTGTCAAGGTAGGAAACATATTACAAAATTGATGTCTTCAAACTGAACATAAAGCATATAACGTATTTATACTGAGAAATTGAGGTGAAAACACAGCAAGTACTAAAAAAAATTATACACAAAACAAAATCACTTTGTGGACTTCGTTCTAGCTCATGGCCAAAGACTCATAATGTAAAAGCATTCATCACAAACACATTTATTTATTTTTTTCATTACATACTAGGGGGTAAAGACCAGAAATATGGATGAAGATTACACAGCAAGAAAACATTAACACAAAACAGAATCCTAAACTGTTACTAGGTGATTTCAAAGAACTATCCTGCTTTATTTCTCCCTCTTGTCTTCATTTTATCGTAGCTACATGATCTGGGTTTTCAACTTGTACTCTGTACACACTCTTGACCCTGGTGTCTCCTCTGCTTATTCAAGGTTCCCATTGTGTCATCTTCCTCTTCTGATGCTGAGCTCCTACAAGATGAAAGTCCTCTGCCACTTCCCTTCATACATGTGATGCTGTTCAATTATGTGAGCACTCAGTTGTATAAGTTAGAGTTACATTACAAGTCCTCAAGTACACAGGACCTCCAGCAAGAACATTTATATACTGAAATAATTTAATAATAAATGTGCACAAGAAGTATAACATTTGTTACCTATTTTATTTGATCTTTGACTTAAATGTGAAGTTTGCCCTGTCTAAATAGTCAGAAAATCTAAACATAAGCCAAATACAACAAAATGTCATAAATTAGTATTGACTGAATGCTAAATAAAAATTGTCAAATATTCAATAAATATTTGTTACATATAAGATGCTAGAATGTGGTTCACTTAACTATTGGATGAGCAGAAACAGTTTGGGGTCCCATTAAACAACAGAACATCAAGTGAAACCAAATATCATTAAAGAGAACACAAGCACATCAAGAGAACGATGTCTCCATGTTAAGATGCAAACACATTTATAGCAGACTATTTATTACCAACTCATTTTTCTTAAGAGAATAAGAAGGAGAAAAGTATTAGAATAACAGTGGTTAGAACATGAGCATGTAAGCTGTGTTAATAGACCAGGCCATCTACATTACAGAACATGGATCTTTGTCAATCAAAAGGAGCACCTACTGGCATAATTGAAAATAACATAGAATATAAAGTAATTTTTAATTATATGCTTTATTTGTAAAATAGAGAACTTAATAGAAATCTATGTTCTACTTTAAATAGTTTACAAATATTAACTCATTTAATCATTCAAGACACATGTTATTAAGAAAGACTGATAGCAACTTGAGCCCAAGTAGCAAAATAATCTATAACATTTAAAAGACGGATTTTGTTTAGGGCAAAAAAAATCGTAATGTGTTCCAGGCCAACATCTGGGAGGAAAATAGCACAACAAGGCACTCTTAACAGACTGAAGCCAGGCGGGGAATGCACAGCAGATGCTAGAGCTGTGCCTAACAAGCATTCTCTTCCAAAGAGGAAAAGTTCACTTTTATATTCTATGCACTAACTGAACTAATCTATGCTACTTGCAAAGGAATCTTGCCTTTTCCTTTACAAACAGGAAGTCACTTATGCTAGGTTTTTATTTTAAGCATGCACTAAAATTATGAGTCTTTAGAAGAAAGAATGACTCCCTGCCAATCACACTGACATGCTGCTCAACAAATGGCACCATTAGCTGCGACAAGAGTGAGCACGTCTGAGCAGAGCTTTTTAGGAGGCTCTCGACCAGCCATCAAGAACGCTGCTGGGTCGAGTTAGACCTACGCTATGTTCTGCTGCAGTGAAAGCTATTAGGCAATTCAAATGCCTACTTTACAATGATGGATTTTCTTCTATTAAAAGAATGTACTTAAGTGTTTTTAATCTTCCTTAGAAAAATGGGAAACAATAAGAAAGTAGAAGAGTATTTCAAGAAGTTCAAATCTCCTTTTTTCACAATAAATTAATTTTGAAATTTTATTAAATGACTTTTATAATACAAATGTTCATTAACATATGCCATATAACACCTTTTGGGTCTATTTAATTTTAGAGAATCATGGTTATTTGTGTAATTTTTGTTCTTATTCTTCCTCATTTTCATATTGTCCTTTCCAAGTATGTTTTCTAACTGATCTCAAAATGCCACAAGTCATGGAGAGTAAAGAAAAGCTGGTTTTCACCATGTGTAATTGTATAACTGGTGGTATGATGCATATTTACTGAGTCTCTTGAGGGAAGGCAATTCAGCCACATGCCATGACACAGATGAACATTGAAGACACTGTGTGAAAGGAAAGACCCAGTCACAAAAGATGTCAGAATGATCCCACCTGTATGTGAGGTAGAACAACCTCCTGACCATATCATTTCTTCCAACGTTTGATTTCATATCAGATTTCCTTCATCTCAGTAAGTACAGACAGAAAGACAGACAGAAATAGCTACAATATATTCAGACAGAGTACTGAGACACAGACAGCTAGCACATTGCTTACATATGCAGCAGTCTAGGACACATACATAAATCAGTGATAGCAATGAATTGCCTAACACCACAGTTGTCAGAAGGCATCTCCTGGTAAATGACACATGACTATAATGTGAATACAAAAATGAATTAGGTGAGTATATATTTACAATTTCAAAGTCCACCAGAGAAGAGTATCAGAAGGGAAAAGACCAAATTTTTTTTATTCAAGAACATAATTAAGGAATACTGGGTTCACTGTATACTGCTTTCTCAATGCAAATACACAGACTTCATTTTATTTTTTCCTAAGATTTTTGTGAATTGCATTGTAAGTTCCCCTCCTTAAGAAAGTCATTCAAGAAAAGGGAGAGGCAGTGACGAACCAGACAACCTCTTGACAGGTTTAAATTAGATCTCAGAACAATGAGGAGGTGAAGGATATAAAGCTGAAAGGAACACATATACTCAAATGCTCCATTTTGAGAATAAAATTTAAAACCCATATATACTTACTTTTAGAAATTGCTATGCTAATATAAAGAAAATGGCCCAAAGAAATACTGCTAACTTATTCTGAACAGAATTACAATGACAATTAATGGGGGAAGGTTAGTGCTTTCAACCAGAAGAAACCACTTTGCAGAAAAAAGAACACTATCTACATTTCATGTTATACAAAACATGGCTCAAAGTGAATCAGAAGACTGAATGCAGAGTGAAGTCGTTTAAGAGTCAACAGATTGATTCTGGGGGCAGTTTCCGTCCATGGTCTTGACCCCACTGTTTGGAGTCTGTGGAGCACCATGGTGCAGATGGCATAAGAGCTGCCTACCTCACGGCAGCCGAGAAACAGACTGTGACACAGGAAGAGGCTGTGGGTACGGCATGTGTTCCAGAAGATGCCCGAAGTGATGGAATTTCCCCCACCGTTATCTCCTAACCGCCATTCTCTATGCAGTCATCGGTGGATGCGCCCACTGACGACAGCACAACTGTGAGTGGAGTCAGCGTGGGGAACAAACTGTACTACATAAGTCTGGGAGGGTATTTCATGTTCAGCCGTGACCATGAGTCTTCAATCACAACTGAATTAAAAGCACGAGACACACTCTAAAATAATGACTTTATAGTATCTCATTTTGGGTTTGGTATTTTCTCAATGAGTCATGATACTGAGTGTACTTCAGTATTCTTCCTGGGCACCGGTTAATACTCTTAAAAAACAGCTCTTCAGAGTTTCCCAATTTTAATGAGGACATTTGTTCTGCTATTGCTAAATGCAAGAATGCTTTACAAACTCTGGATAAAGAGAGAAGTATATCATTTTCAGCCTTTTTATAGGATTTCCTTTAATTTTTAATAATGTGCTTTTAAGTACAAAGTTTTTTTTTTAAAAAAATAAAGTCCAGCTTATCTTTTCTTTTTAAATTTCTTTTATGCTTTGTGTTTGAAGTGTTATATCCACAAAAGCCACGGCTTAATCCAAAGTCACAAAGACCTAACTCGAGTACAATCCCAGGGAAGCAATGGATAGTATGTTCACAATAGTCGAGTGTGTCTGATGAGAATGTCGAGGAACCGAAGCACACAAGGCAATGCACAGAACTGGGATACAAAGGCTATCTGCAAGCCAAAGGAGACAGCATGCTTAAAAAAGAAACCAACTTTTGGGCCTGGGCAGGGAACACCCAAGATGAGCTCAGAGCAAAACCTGATGCCAGAAAACACTGCACAGATATAAAACACTGCATAGACATAAAACACTGCATAGACATAAAACACTGCACAGATATAAAACACTGCACAGATATAAAACACTGCATAGACATAAAACACTGCATAGATATAAAACACTGCACAGATACAAAACACTGCACAGATATAAAACACTGATACAAAACACTGCACAGATATAAAACACTGCACAGATATAAAACACTGCACAGATATGAAACACTGCATAGATATAAAACACTGCAGATATAAAACACTGCATAGATATGAAACACTGCATAGATATAAAACACTGCACAGATATAAAACACTGCACAGATATAAAACACTGCATAGATATGAAACACTGCATAGATATAAAACACTGCATAGATATGAAACACTGCATAGATATAAAACACTGCATAGATATAAAACACTGCATAGATATGAAACACTGCATAGATATAAAACACTGCATAGATATAAAACACTGCATAGATATGAAACACTGCATAGATATAAAACACTGCACAGATATAAAACACTGCATAGATATAAAACACGGCATAGATATGAAACACTGCATAGATATAAAACACTGCACAGATATAAAACACTGCACAGATATAAAACACGGCATAGACATAAAACACGGCATAGACATAAAACACTGCATAGATATGCACTCGTTAAAGAAGGAAGAGGGATCTGCAGGACCCTGTCTCATTCTGATGGTCAAGTTACCATTTTTAGCTATAATAACTGTACCCTTTACAGCCTCCACAAGATATTTTATAAACATTAGGCTAACCCCAAATAAAGGAAGTTCTACACAATGACTGGCCATATATATGTAAGAACCAAAGTCAAAAAGAATGAGACGTGCTCATGGGCCAGAAAAAACTAAGAAGAGAGGACAGTCATAGCAAATGCTGGCCCATAGGATGAACTCTGAGTGCAGAAACTAATGAACTATGAACAAAGAATATAGCATAGGAGTGGTATCGTGCTGATGCTAATTTTGCTGGATTTTGTTATTTGTCTATGATAATATCATGGTGAAATTTAGGGGTGTTTAATGAATTCTATTATTCTGTACTTTTGTGTGAATTTGAAACCATAAAACTTAAAAGTTGTGCAATGGTACTTTTATTCATAGCAAATAAAAATGAAATTGTGAAAAATAATAGTTACATTTTAAATAAATTTCAAAGATAATTACACAATATATCTAAATTTATTTGATTATTTGAAAATTCTGTGGTGCTTTCCTTCATTAAATAGGTTCAATTAAAGCAACAATTCTGTTACGCACAGCTAATGATAGGACTTGTCAACACCTACAATAGCTCTCATATACAACCACTTTTAATTGGGACTCAAAATATGTGATGGTGTAAAAATTTTTAAATAAAATTATATTGAATACAGTCAATCAAAGGTCTATAAAAAGCAAAAGCTATATCAATGACCTGATCAGATCATACTGCCCCCACTCTTTCCACAACCAATTTCCCCTTAAAATTCTGATGAATGAATTTGTTTGTCCTTGGGGATAACAACAATTTATCTCCCTTTTCTTTTAAACATTTTCTTAACTTTCAGATTCCAGTTTCTAGATGCTGCGTGCACTGGCACTGATTAGGCTGCAGTTTCCCTGTGAGGAGACAGGCACGACACAGGGAAGGAAGTTTACGGTGCTCTCAATTACACAGGCCTTGAAGGAAATGAGGATTCAGCCTTTTCTGGGTTAAAAAAAAATGTAACCATCATTTAAAAATGTTTAAGATCCTGCAGTCAGCAATGAGTCTTTGAGACTCAGATCTACTCCATTAGCTGGACATGTTTCTCTGGCTTTCAGGGGCCACCTGTCAGTCCTAGGAGGAGGAGCTAATGATAGACAACAGACTGAAGAGGCTTATTTGTGTACTCTGCACTCACTGTGCCGCTGGGAAGGGAAACACAGACTGGTCTAGGACTTCACTGAAGTCCTGCATCTACAGAGTCAGGCCCAACACCAGCTCATCGGACTCCATCTTCCTGCTTTCTTCTGTATGATAGATGGAAGGGCAATAGAGAAACCACTGTGCAAATATCCACCATCGTGGATTTAAAGTTATTCCGCAATTTTACTTTCTAATACAAATATTCAGATAATCTGAAACTACCCCCACTTTAAAGTCTTCTGTGGTAAAAAATTTTGATTAACTGGATTTTTTTTCAAAATTCCTTTATATGCAGGATTTGACTGTCGGCACATTCAAGAAAGTGGTCATGGATTTGATTTAGCCAAACTCTGGGTTATGGATCTTTAGGCAACGTAACTACTGGAAGATCATTAGCTGGAACTGGTGATCATCGGAGATTTGCTTCTGAAGACTGAAAGGCCTGGTGGGAGCCTGGCGCTACTGTTACTGTGCCTCTGCAGTCCTTTGTGACAGTGAGAAAGGAGCACAGCCACTGCCACTGCGACTCCTGGGCTCAGACTTCAGTCAGCAGACCCCACCCCCCAGCACTGAAAAGGAAGTGAGGGTGTGCCAGACACACAGCAGAGAACGCCTCCCTAACTCTGCTCCCCAGTGCTGAACACATAAAGAGGTTTTCATACATAGTTCTGGTACATTAAAGAGAACATATTTATTCTCAAACATATGAAGCATTCCAATATTTAGGGCCGTATCAAGGCAAGGTTTTGAATAAAGAAGACTATTACTGAATAGGAGAAGTGGTAGTGAGTCCACAAGTCTGCTTAGCTGATCAGTAAATCAAATCCTCACAGACAGACGCCCAGGAACTGGGTTTTGCTGGAATGCCAGTTATAGCACTAGAGAAACCAGCTGATGAAAACAGCCTTTCCGCTATTGCTCACTCGATGACTACAAAGAATGGAGTAGGAACTTGGTCAGACATGAGAGTCAGAAGGAAAGCGAAGGGAAAGGCCAGTTACCAAAATAGCCACGTAGCCACAGAATGGACACAGAGACTGACTGCAGCAGAAGATGCCAGGGCACACAGACAGCAGTTTGGGAAGAACAAAGACTCAGAGCAGCATTTTAGAAAATGAATGATGACTGGCTGAAAGAGTACCAGCCCTGAACTGCTAATTATTTTAGGAAGTCTTTTGTTAGGGTGAGAACTGGGAGACTAGGAAACAAGGGATCCAGCCTGAAGGTTAAAAAGAAGAGGGGAGAGGCTGAAAATTATAGACCTGTACGTGTAGCATCTATATTAGGAAATAAATTTGAGATGATACTCATGGATGAGCTTAATGATACATTTGGAGAAGTACAATTTAATAGGAGTGAGTCAGCATGGATTTACCAAAGGCAATCATGTCAGGAAAAATTCCTTCCTTTTCACGTTGAAGTAATAATTGGTTTTTGTAAAGGAGAACCAATGGAAAACTGTCAGGTTTTGCAGAGTATTGGACTTTTCATAAAATAAATTATTGTACAGGATGTCATGACGTGTGTCAGAGCATCAAACTAACATCGAGTAAGAATGGAAGAGGGTGGAAACAGAAGGCCAAAACCCTGGGAAAGGAAGGACTGCCTCCTGCAAGGTCTGCAGAGGGGAGACACGGCCTGGCTGCAGATGGAGAATTAAGAACATCAAGTAAGTATAGCCTGAATGGCACTGAATTGGTTCTAGGTAGAAGGGAAGACAAAGGCCGCAGCGTGTTGACAACAGTCAAACTCTCCCACTCCTGTGTTTATGACTGGATAAATGCCAAGAAATATCGTTGAATAAAACGTCATAAAAATATAAAATCTAACTTAGAAGAATATAAAAATATAGATTTGTAAAGAAAGCACAGTAAATTCGTATCATATCACCCTGTAAGACAATAATTTAGGGTACTATTTAAATGAATATGTAGAACTAATGAAAAACTAATTTAAATATGAAAAACATGACATCAGAAAACTGGAAAAAAAAATAAGAAAAGTACCCTATCATGGCTTACTGCTTAATCTTTCCTGAAAGAGAACGCTGCTTTCTCACTGCCTTCAAGCATCCCAGCTTCTCAAAGGGAAACGTGAGATGGGGGAAAGGCCGGCCACATTCTCCGGAGAAAGGGAACAGTCTGGTCAAACAGCCAGTGAGCCATCAGAGCCCATCACTAACTAGCGCCTAGCACTGCCAGTACATGAGGCGTATGGTCTGCCCCTCTAGCCCAGGACATAAGATGGACACAGGGATGATGTCCGTGAGGAGCTATCCTTTCTTTGGCACTAAGTTAAGAGCTACTTCCTTTTATAGAGTCCATCCTACACATACAGCTGGGGTGACGGCGAGTGGCAGGGGAACATCAAAAGTTGTAGGAACAGTCACATTGGGTAAGGGCTCTGCTGACCAGCTAGGAAATGCAGTGCACAGGCTTAGCCCTCATGTAAGCCAGCACTTCAGCGCCTCTGCTGTACCGCTTTCACGCTGATGAAGAACCCAAGGGCAGGGATAGTCACAACAGTTTAACAGGATATTATCTATCTGTGTGAACTCTAGCTGATAAGGTGCCAACCTCACCAAAACAGAAAAAGTAGAGACCTTTGCTTTTGTTTGGTTTTCAAAACATCACTGCATACAACAAAAATCAAGAAATCAGCCACCCCATCATTACTTTTATATACTGATAACAGGAATTTATTTTTAAACTGAAAAAATTGAAAGAATACACCAGTATCAAACTTAGCATAGTCACACATCATCAGGTGCATTAAAATATTCTAACTTAAGTTCCACACCTAGAATGTTCATATCAGAGAAAGCCCTCCTTTCTCTGATGTGGACATCATAAGGGCAAAAATACATACCTTAAAACAGCCCTGTCGTTACAGAAAGGCCTTCCCTTGGTTCTCACACACACAGAGCCTATCACAGCTCCACTGTGTTCACAGTCCTATCCAAGAGCCAACAGCTCCACTGCGTGCACCACACCACGGCACCCTCACAGATGTGCACTAAATAATCCTCGGCACAGTAAAGCCGTCCTGTCAGGAGCCACCTGTCAGGTGAGAAGCGGGGTGACTAGCAGCTGCCTCGGCAGCCCAGGCTGCACTAGCTGTATTTGCGCACGGCTGTCAGGCCACAGCACAGGACACTTCTCCACACTGACTTTAGAGGTGGGTGCTTCCTTAAACAGAACACCATTCCCGCAGCCCAGTGCTTCCCTTTGTGTAGAGACAGTTCTATACTCAGGGACAGTTTTCAATTAAATAAAAAGCTGAGCGACGGGAAACAGTTTGCTTTCCCTACAGACACCTTCCATCGCCTCTGACTTGAGTCACGCCCTCAGTCACATTCTCAGGAAAACAGCAGTACAAGGAGTACAGTGCAACATTTCAAATCATAAATACACTGAAGGAATTAATTTCTACCGATTAAAAAAAAACAAAAGAAACTCCGGCCACAGCATCTGGCTGCCCTATTATAATGATTCTGTTAGCTCTGTATATGTGATAGAGTACAGGTGCAAGGGCCTGTCTTCACGCAGAGCAGAGAAGGAACAAGATGAACTTCCACACAGGGCCCAGAAACTGACTCCATCAAGACCTGATTTCACGCGAAGAAGCCACAGTAATCTACAAACAGCTTCATAACTACTGTGGTAAATGAAATGAGATCCTGTTAAAAAACAAAAACAAAGCAGCAGCACTTTAATGGTTTCCGTTCCTTACCAGCATGCAGGTACGCGAGGTCAGGGTTCTCAATGTCAGGATGCTGCTCTTTCAAGTGGTTTCGGAATTCCACGGGGACATTTGTCCCATAGTCACATTTTGGGCAGTTGTACATCTTGACACCTTCATGTTTGCCGGTGTGTAAAATGTGTTTGCGGATATTCTCCGCACAGTTTGACCTACGAAGTAAGAAAGTAAATGGAATTAAGTCAAATAAGCGTCACTAGGTTACAAATACTTGTAGTTGGAGGCTGCTCATTCATTTCCCAGCTGCCCAGATCCAAAAAATCACACAGAAACTATATTAATTAAAACATTACTTGGCCTATTAGCTTACTGGGCTTCTTATTAACTAACTCTAACATCTTAAATTAACCCATTTCTATTATTTCATATTTTACTATGAGGCTAGTGGTTTACCGGCAAGGTTCCAGCGCATCTGTCTCCTTCAGCAGCTACATGGCATCTCCTTGACTCCCCCTACTTTTCTCTTCTGTCTCTGCTTGGAAATCCTGCCTTGCTCTATTATGTCCTGCCATAGGCCAAAGCAGCTTTATTCATTAACCAACGGTAATAAAATAACAGACATTCACAGCATACAGAGAAAAATTCCAGATCAACTGCAGAAACTGGCTGCCCTTGGTACATCATTCCTGTGTGCTAGGTAGTAATCAATCTGCTAACTTCACATAGATAACAAGCAGGAGTCAGCCATACAATGATGTCAGCTCTGTAACCCAGATAGCATGGCCTAAGGTGCTCTTTGCTTCAGCAATTCAGGTCTATGCAGAACTAGAGACACAAACTCCCAGGCTTTATATTTAATATCAAATTATTCGGGTACTATCCGAGGGCAATGAAGGTGTTGGCTTGCACACTAGAACACACAAGCACCCTGAAGAGTGGTAGCAATGAAAGTCACTGAGCTCAGAGCACTGAGGAACACAGCCTAACATTTTTAGGTACTTCCAGTAAAAGCTGCTCCCCTTACAGTGCTGAGGCAGCCTAGATAGGAAGGAAGCCACCGACAGTCCCTTGGTTTGTCCCATGTCAAGGCAATGTGTTGGTACCAGAAAGCTCCCTGTAATGATGGGGTTTCAGAGGTTAGGCTGGACACTATTGTTGAGGGCCCACTAGCCAGCGGAAACAGGAGTGAGTAGAAAAAAGAACAAGACATGCATTGATACTTCCTGAAGATGCTGCTGAAGAAGGAACTCTGCAGCCACTCTAAGAGAGAGAGAAGAAAGTCAGCAGAGACACCTGTGTTGTGCCGCACAACAGGCCAGGAATCACCTCGGTGTCTCATGCTCAATGACATCATGATACTTACTTTTCATGGAATATTAGCCTGTGTCATCATTCACATGTAAGGATAGCTCGTGAGACTGGAAACGGAGACTGGGGGGGGGGGTCCCTTTTAATTCATGCCGTGTGAAGCTGGAGAAGAAGCCTCAAGACATGGAACAGTGAATGAAAACAGGAAGAACAAGATTCCACAGACAGGATAAAGGTGTCTTCTACTGAGAGAAAGGATGCTGAAATACAAGTGAATGAGATCTTGGGATCACAGTGACAGCCCAGCACTGAGATTACTGATAACACAAATCCAAGATATTACTTTGGAAAGCTTCATGCCCATGAAAAGACAGAGTACATCATCAAACAAGCACCCCTTTAAGTAGAGCTAGAACCGTTAATATGGAGAACGTAAGTCCCTTTATGCCAGGGAAAGCTATTAGAAAAACACACATCAAAATGTGAGTATAGCAAATACTGAAATGCTGATTCTTTTCACGTTCCAAAAATACTTTAAAATTTACATACTAAAATTAAAAATAAAAACTATTAACATTACTATGCGTGAGGACAGAACTACAGAGATTTTCTAGCTAATTCCAGCATGATTTGGGCAAAGGCTCGGTCAACTTAAATACCTCTTTGAGCTTAGACAGAATATGCATTAGCTAGGTGATATACAAATACATATTTCATTTCTTATATCACACTGATTACTAAATCTGCTTTGCACATGAATTTGCACATTGTCAATAACAATGAGGAAAAGAAGAAAAGTACTTATGTGTGCCACATGTGCAACTGGCCTGGTGAATGTGACACCAGCATCTGAGCCTGTGAGGTCAGGATTAGTAAGGGAATTGCACTGGCTTAGGAAAAAGGGCCTCTCACAGGCTCCCAGGCTGAATGCTGCGTGCTCCTCCGCTGAATGCACTATTTTGGAAGGTGCTGTATACGTTAGACCATGGGCACACTTAGCTGGGTCACTGGTGGTAGGTACTAAAGGGGGGGGGGCTCCATTCCCTTCCTGTCTCTCTTCCCCTGACTCCTAATCAGCATGAGGTGAGCATCTGTGCTGCATACTCCCACCGTGTGATGCTCATCCTCTCCACAAGGTCCAAAGCAATGCAGGCAGCTTATCTGGGATATTTAAATCCCCAAAACTGGGAACAGGAATCAACCCTTCCTTCTGCTAACCTGCTTCCTCCAGCTATTTTACACTAAATATCATCACTGACATAAGAATCACTAGAGCATCAGCTTTCTGTCAAATCAAACACAGCAAAGACTCCTGATTCCTGGAAGAGTCTGGTAAATGGTTACGGTTTCTGTTTGGTCTCAAGTCCACCAGAACAGTCCTCACATGGAACTTTTCCAGAACAGCACACGGAAGGAAAGGACTGTGGAACTGGGCAGATACACAGACACCTATGGGAACAGGCTACAGGAAGCCCAACACACAAGCAGCCCCGTCATGTTAGTAAAAATGAAGAAGATAACAGGGTCAAGAATCCAGAAAGAAGCAACCACGAACCATAAGTTTACCCAAGTGAACAATAAACTTATACTGAGTGTATCACTCAAATGTCACTTTGCCTAATTAACAAGACATCTTCCTGCAGACTGGCTGTGTGAAGCCATACTACCAAGGACACACATGTATGCACGATGCCCTCTCGTTATCCCCTGCTAACAACCACAGAGCAAGCACCTCGAAGAAGTAGAGGCACAAACTGAGAGGCCTTTCTACTTTAGCCACTGACCCTCTGGCCAGGACTTTCATATTTGAATTTCTTTCTTTGGCCATCAGAATCCTCTATATGCCAAAGAATTTATTCCTGCCCCAACTATCTCCCTCTGCACTCTGTCTCTGGCAAAGCTAATTTATGAGGAATAAAAATTATTTGAATTAAGCTAAGGAGTTTAAGTATCCTCTCAATACTCAGATGAGCTCTCTGTCTCAAGTGACTCAGAAGAGATCCAGGAGATCCTGTTTGGATAAAGGAGAATACAAATCAAGAAAGGCCTAAGCACCTTCCCTGGGATACAATAGGACAGTCAGGGACCCCTGGCTCTGGACCTGCAGGAAGATGCGCTCCACACCCCATCCTCCTCGATACACTTCGAGTCCGGCAGAGACTGAGACATGAGGTCAGGCAGTCCAGTCTCCATTTTCAACTCGTGAATGCCAACCCTTTCTATATAGGGGCTCTGTAGTCTAAAGCAATTACTTTAATTCTGAGATCCTGTCCCTTAACTATAAAATAAGACTAAGAGTTTCAAATCACTAAAACCTTGAATTCAATCTTTATGGAAAGGCAAGAGCCAAACATAGTTTTACCAGGAACTAAGATGCTTCCAAGCTGCCCGCAGGTCTGCACTGGGCCCTGGGACTTCTATGTTAGCATGGAGAACCAACGGCAAAAGGGTGGAGCACAGGAAGCCAGGCTCTCACACACAGTAAGAAGCAGCTATCCATTGGCAGAGACAAGGCACTGAGCTTGAGGATCTCATGGAGAATGCTGACACCTAGACCTGCCATTCTAAACTCAATGGCCACTCTTCCAGGTTACAGTGACTACCACGTGGCCCCCAGCTGAGCAAAGGCATCCAGATACTCAGCAGGAGAAGATGCTTTTACTGGGAGGGCAGAAGAGAAATTTCTTCACAAGGCTCCTAAGACTGAGGTAATTGCTGAGGACTTGCCAGGACCAAAACCAAACATTGTTCTGATAAGAACAACATCTTTGAAGATCTTTTAAAAATTAATTCTTTGAAAACTTCACGTAAGCATACAATAATTTCAAGCATACTCACCCCGCACCCTTTCTGGATCTACCCCTCACCCCACATAGTTCCCCTTCTCCTTCCCCAAGTTTTATCTTTTAAAGTTTTTAATACATCGCTTAATGAATTTATTGTGTATGGATGCATCTGTGCTACTGTGTGTGTGTTGTGTATGTGAGTGTATCCAGAAGTCAGCCAATGACTTCTCAACTCCTCTCCTTCAACCATGCCCATCCAAGTAATCAACTCAGGTTCTCAGAAATGGCGGTAAGCGCAGTTACCTACCAGACCATTTCGCTAGCCCTTTTGTTATTTTCTAACCCACTGAGTCCAATTTGTGGCTGTCCAGAAGCCCATGGTATGGTATACCCTTAAAGCAAGCGTACCTTCCCGCCCAGCCTATCAGCTAGAAATAGAACTGAACAAGACAGCTGTCTTAGTCAGGGTTCCTACTGCTGTGACAAACACCATGACCAAATGTGCTTTGTTTCATCCACGCTTCTATGTCACAGGCCATCAGAGCAAATCAGGGCAGAAACTCAAGCAGGAACCTGGAGGCAGGAGTTGAAGAAGAGGGCTTGCAGGGTGCTGCTTACTGTCTTGCTAGGCCTGCTTTCTTAAACACTCCAGGACCATCTGCCCAGGTGGGGCACCACCCACAATGGACTGGGCTCTTCCACATCAATTACTAATTGAGAGAAATACCCCACAGGCTGTTTGAAAGGCCAGTCAATTGTGGTTCCCTTTTCTCAGGTAACTGTAGCTTGTATCAAGGTGGCAAACTAACAAACGAATGAACAGCAACAAAACCAGAACAATTAATCTTTGTCTACTATACATGAGTACAGTACTACTAAACATAACCTTTCCTTTCTTACTCATCCCCAGGAAGTCATGTTAATGTTATTATCACAATATAAAATGTTGTAAATATGTCTTTTAAAAGATAGTATATCTTTATAAGCTAAACAGTCTTTAAAAATTAAAATACTTAAAAAGCTCAGTCTCTTTAAGACATGCAAAGTCTCTCTCAGAGCTCCAAGCCTCTCTGAAGCAGCCAACCTGTCTCTAAAACATCCAGTCTTCTCAAACTTTCAAAACTCTAAAAGCAAAGTCACTCATTTGTGGGGTCCTGGAAAATCAAAAATCCAAGTTAAATACTTCCTTACTTCATAAAGAACTGGGACACAGTCACAATCAAATTGGAACAAAGCACAATCTAACAGGCTAAAAAACTGTGTCCCCCTTTATGATGAAGGTCTTGGAGAGATTAGGGATAAAAGGATCATACCTAAATATAATAAAAGCTATTTACAGCAAGCCGACAGCCAACATTAAATTAAACGGAGAAAAACTCAAAGCCATCCCACTAAAATCAGGAACACGAGAAGGATGTCCACTCTCTCCATACCTCTTCAATATAGTGCTTGAAGTTCTAGCAATAGCGATAAGACAACATAAGGGGATCAAGGGGATTCGTATTGGAAAGGAAGAAGTTAAGCTTTCGTTATTTGCAGATGATATGATAGTATACATAAGCGACCCCAAAAACTCTACCAAAAAACTCCTACAGCTGATAAACGCCTTTGGGAATGTGGCAGGATACAAGATCAACTCCAAAAAATCAGTTGCCTTCCTATACACAAAGGATAAGGAAGCAGAGAGGGAAATCAGAGAAGCATCACCTTTCACGATAGCCACAAATAGCATAAAATATCTTGGGGTAACTCTAACCAAGGAAGTGAAAGATCTATTTGACAAGAACTTTAAGTCTTTGAAGAAAGAAATCGATGAGGACACCAGAAAATAGAAGGATCTCCCTTGCTCTTGGATTGGGAGGATCAACATAGTAAAAATGGCCATTCTACCAAAAGCAATCTATAGATTCAACGCAATCCCCATCAAAATTCTTCACAGATCTGGAAAAGACAATAATCAACTTTATATGGAAAAACAAAAAACCCAGGATAGCCAAAACAATCTTATACAATAAAGGATTGTCTGGAGGCATTACCATCCCTGACTTCAAACTCTATTACAGAGCTACAGTATTGAAAACAGCTTGGTATTGGCATAGAAACAGAGAAGTCGACCAATGGAATCGAATAGAAGACCCTAGCTTTAACCCACAAACCTATGAACACCTGATTTTTGATAAAGGAGCTAAAAGTATACAATGGAAAAAAGAGAGCATCTTTTTTGCCAGCACAAATGGTGCTGGCAAAACTGGATGTCAGCCTGTAGAAGAATGAAAATAGATCCATATCTATCACCATGCTCAAAACTCAAGTCCAAATGGATTAAAGACCTCAATATCAGTCCGAACACACTGAACCTGATAGAAGAGAAAGTGGGAAGTACTCTACAACACATGGGCACAGGAGAACACTTCCTACGTACAACCCCAGCAGCACAGACATTAAGGGCAACATTGAATAAATGGGACCTCCTGAGACTGAGAAGCTTCTGTAAAGCAAAGGACACTGTCACTAAGACAGAAAGGCAACCCACTGACTGGGAAAAGATCTTCACAAACCCTGCAACAGACAAAGGTCTGATCTCCAAAATATATAGAGAACTCAAGAAAGTAGACCCTAAAGGGCTAATCAACCCAATTAAAAAATGGCGCACTGAGCTGAACAGAGAATTCTCAACAGAAGAAGTTCGAATGGCTAAAAGACATTTAAGGTCATGCTCAACTTCCCTAGCGATCAGGGAAATGCAAATCAAGACAACTTTAAGATACCATCTTACACCTGTCAGAATGGCTAAAATAAAAAACACCAATGGTAGCCTTTGCTGGAGAGGTTGTGGAGAAAGGGGTACACTCATCCATTGCTGGTGGGAATGCAAACTTGTGCAACCACTTTGGAAAACAGTGTGGCGGTTTCTCAGGAATTTCGGGATCCACCTACCCCTGGACCCAGCAATACCACTCTTGGGAATATACCCAAGAGATGCCCTATCATACAACAAAAGTATATGCTCAACTATGTTCATAGCAGCATTGTTTGTAATAGCCAGAACCTGAAAACAACCTAGATGCCCTTCAATGGAAGAATGGATGAAGAAAGTATGGGATATATACATATTAGAGTACTACTCAGCAGTAAAAAACAATGACTTCCTGAATTTTGCAGGCAAATGGACGGAAATAGAAAACACTATCCTGAGTGAGGTGAGCCAGACCCAAAAAGAGGAACATGGGATGTACTCACTCATATTTGGTTTCTAGCCATGAATAGGGGACGTTGAGCCTATTATGCGTGATCCTAGAGAAGCTAATTAAGAAGGTGAACCCAAAGAAAAACAATTAGGCGATGAAAGGAGATAGAGACAAAGACCCACATTGGAGCACCGGACTGAAATCTCAAGGTCCAAATCAAGAGCAGGAGACAGAGCACGAGCAAGGAACTCAGGACCGCGAGGGGTGCACCCACACACTGAGACAATGGGGATGTTCTATCAGGAACTCACCAAGGCCAGCTGGCCTGGGTCTGAAAAAGCATGGGATAAAACAGGACTTGCTGAACATAGTGGACAATGAGGACTACTGAGAACTCAAGAACAATGGCAATGGGTTTTTGATCCTACTGCACGTAGTGGCTTTGCGGAAGCCTAGGCAGTTTGGATGCTCACCATACTAGACCTGGATGGAGGTGGGTGGTCCTTGAACTTCCCACAGGGCAGGGAACCCGGATTACTCTTAGGGATGATGAGGGAGGGGGAGGGGGACTTAACGGGGGAGGGGGAGGGAAATGGGAGGTGGTGGCAGGGAGAAGGCAGAAATCTTTAATAAATAAATAAATAAATAAATAAATAAATAAATAAATAAATAAATAAAATATACATCTGTGTCCAATGTATGGGTTTCACTCATGATTTTCTGGGTTCCAAGGGGCTTGGCAGTTATTCACAGCACAGCTTGTGTGGTAGGCTCAGGCTGCCTCCACTCCATAGGTACGGCTGCCCTGGCTTGGCATCAAATGATATTCACATCTCCAAAGTCCTAGGCTCTTTGCTGCTACTGGAGTGAACATACACCAATGGCCTCTCCTGGACTGTCTTCTGGGACACTGGCTCTGCCATATGGCATCAAACCTCAGGCCTGGGGCTCCTAATGCAACTGAGGACACAGCTTCACCTATAGCTGCTCAAAATACCAAGTCTCAGCTGCTCTCCACACCCCTTCACACCTTCAAAACCACCTTGGTGAGTCTTACTATTACCAACTCCAGCCGTGACACTCTGGCAACCTCTGTTTCTGTGGGCTGACCCTGAGGAGACACCTCAGTGATGTCGATTTCTTCTTACACACAACTGGTCCTTTAGTCCCAGCCCCCAGCATCAGTTCCCAGAAAAGCAAGCTTGCACTTCACAGCATTTCCTTCTAATCACAGTCAATTCTTCAGCACCACAAATTCTTTTTTTTAAAAAAAGATTTATTTATTTTTTGTGTACATAGTAGTCTGCCTACATTCATGTCTTCAGGCCAGAAGAGAGCACCAGATCTCATTAGAGATGGTTGTGAGCTACCATGTGGTTGCTGGGAATTGAACTCAGGACTTTCAGACAAGCAGGTGGTGCTCTTAATAGCTGAGCTACCTCTCCAGCCAATTCTTAATTCAAAATACGGCAGGGCCTTGACACAACCTTTAGGGGAATTCAGAAATTTCTTCTAAAACTTCCCCAGTCAGGCCTCCATGGTGTACTCCTCTCAGCATGATCATTCAAGTTCCCACAACAGCTCAACGAAGCCTCAAGGGCTTCGGAGCTCAAAGTTCCAAAATCTTTCTCCAATCCTCCCCAGAACACAAGCTCAGCTTTGTCACACCAATGCTTTCTATTGCTCAAACAGCAGGGCTCAAACGCTGAAGAGAGACCCCAGTCTTAAATAGCATGAAAGAGCAGAAAGCGTTTGTTATACCAGCATGCATGAGGAGTCGCTCACCTCTACAAACGGCAACAACCCGGAGATGAGCGAGTAGGCTCCTTTTAGGCACAGGGAGGGGAATTTTAGGGACAGTCAGGTCATCTCAAAGTGATGGGTTAAACAAGCAGCAGTTCCATTGATATACTCTGAATTGTCTGAGGTTTGGTCTTACCATCTTTGGACACACTTGCACAAGCATGGGTACGTCCGGATGTGACTCAGAAGGGGCTGCAGGACTTGTCCTTCAGACACTGTGAGGCTGACTTAGGCCCTTTCATTGTCTCCTTCAACCCTGACTATAAGGGCTCTGTGGATAAATGGCCCTTTTTGGAAGAGACACCTGTTTTGCCATTCTCAGAGAGCTGCAACTTAAATTCATTTGTAAAAAGTAGAGAGTTTAAGCCCTTCAGTAAGAAAACACCAAGAATGAAAATGAATTGGGAAAGAAAGAGTTTATGTTTCTTATACTGGCAGATCCCAGTCCATTGGTGAGGAAGTCAGGACAGGGGCCCGGAGGCAGGCACTGGAGCAGAGGCCACAGAGGAAAGCTGCTTACTTGTTTTCTCCTCACAGCCTGCTCAGACCAACTTATGCCGTCTGGGACAGATGAAAATAGAAAGACCCAGGAAGACCTTCCTCACAGACTGTGGAGGCAGAAAACAACTTTAGGAAGGAGAATGTGACCAGCAGAGGTGCTGAGAGATTTCCAGGGACTGTGGAGCTGCCTTCAGTTCTTCAGAAAGATCAGGGATGCAGCTTGTGTGAGTTTTCAATTAGATGGTGGTGCACTTTTTAGTGAAAGAGCTGCTTCTGAGTCACCCCGATCCTGTAACCCCTCACTCACACTCTGCGCAGCAACTGCAATGGAAACTCTCTCGTTTACCAAGCTGGACTTTGGCACAGTTGTTACTCTGGACTGCCATAGCTTTCCTTTCTGGGTAAGCAGGTGGGTGTGTGTGTGTGTGTGTGTGTGTGTGTCCCCACAAAGAGTCTCTCATGCGATAAAATGTACTAAATAAAATTAGAGGTGTATTTAAATATAAGCACACTCACATACACACAAACACAGAAAGGCAATGGTCGCAAGAGATGTTGCACAAATACTTCTATGTGCATACAGTGTACATCCACACTGGGCTTGGGAAACGCCCATGAACACTGAACAGTGATCATCTCAAAAGTGAACTGGGGCAGGGTAGTGGTCCAAGAGGCACAAGAAACCCCACACAGCTAAATCTGGTCAGGGCAGGAGACTGGTCACTTATAAATAAAACTCAGGGGTCCTAAATGTACAGTTAACAAGAAAAACTAACTTTTGAAAATTCTACTTAGGAAATCATCATCATCCAATTAAGAGGGAGCGCTTAGAGGTGTCAACTAACTTCAACAAGGCAAATGGGACTTAGTCTACACACAGGCAGGGGCTAAAATATTTTCTGACAGAGCAAACAGACGGCACAATGAATTCCAGATAGATAGCATCATATACCTTCAAAAATTGTAGAGGTGGTTAAAAGTGATTTATATGAAGATAGGCACTAAATATGTAAAGAATGAACATATAGGTGTGAAACTGGCCTATTATCATAAAGAAAGAATTGAAAAACAGAATGGTTGGGAGTGGCAAGAGCCCACTCAAATGTATGAAATATAAGGAAGTATACATCCATGTAGAATATGCATTTGTTAACATATATATATATATATATATATAAATAAAATTATTATTTTAAAAAACCTATTTCTTTGTAAAGGATTGAATTTTTTCTATCTGAACCTTCAGTTTGAGAGTCATCCCAAGGTGATGCTATAATCAGGCATTCCATTTGTGACCATACATGTACTTGTTCTACAGTACAATCTGAATGACTCTACTTTCCACACTAGTTTTCCACAGCATCCTTGCACAAATGATGTGGGATTCCCTTCTATGTGAATATGTCTTATTAACATTGGTTAATAAAGAAGTTGCTTTGGTCTATGGCAGGGCAGAATAGAGGTAGGCAGGAAAACTAAACTGAATGCTGGGAAAAAGGTGGAGTCAGCAGACGCCACATAGCTGTCAAAGGAGAATGACGCTGGAACCTTACCAGTAGACCACAATCTCATGGTGATATAAAAATTAATAGAAATGGGTTAATTTAAGATATAAGACCTAACAGTTATTATAAATTTAAATATAAAAGGGACTATTTGAATCTGTTTTAGGGAAAGTTGAAAATCTGGAACACTTTGGTGTGTAAATTTTATAGAAACCAATGCAGATTTAGTGCTATTAATGAAAGTGTAGAATTAATTTGGGATCTGTTTCAAATGTGAACTAGTACTAATAAATAACTAAAAAAAAAAGATATAAGAGCTAAGTAGGAATATGCCTAAGTCCTTGGTCAAGCAGTGTTGTATTTAATATAGTTTCTGTGTGACTATTTGGGTATGGGCGGCTGGGAAACAAACGCAGTCTCTGTTTACACACAAAATCCAACATCACTATATACAGTATCTGCTTCTTTGTAAAATATTGTTTTAGAATAAAAACTCTGCCTTTTATTCAGGCATAAAGTATATGTAGGGTATAATGAAGGCTGGGATCATGAAGTCAAATACAGATTTCAGAGTACAAATACTGCAAAACTTTACAAATCAAAATCCATAAATATAACAACATGTATTGGAAATAATATATAAGATCTGCTTATAAAGCCCTACTCAAAAAGTTCTGTTCTCAAGAGGCCAACAACGTTATAAAATACTATGAACACAAAAGTAGAGAAGAAAGGAGGCTCCATATTCAGAAGGTTATGGCAACACTACACTGTATTCTACATGTGGAAACTTACAATGTATACTGCAATACAAATTTCTGAAAGTTTTACTTTCAAAATGTTTATTTAGGGTGTTTATTTTTAATTATTTGTGTATGCATTGGAGCAGAAGTCTGTGAGTGCAGGTGTCTCCATAGACCAGAAAAGAGTGTTGTGCCTCCTATGAAGCTGAAGTTATAGGTGGCTGAGAGCGACTTGGTGTGGACAGTGGAAACTGAGCTGTCCCCCTGAAAGAGCAGTATATACTTGAACCCCTGAGCCATCTCTCCAGCCACAAAGTATGCTTGCTTTCGCTGAGCAATTTGCTTCCAAACTTTTTGATCACAGAATCGCACTTTATGTCAACTCTATCCCATAAGGCTGTTCTTAGGATTAAGGTTAAGCAATCTAAACATGAGGGAAAAATAAGAAAAGTCACTTTTTTCTTGCTGTTCCTAGATTTCCTACTAGACGAAATGTATCACAAATACCCGAAAAGTCATCAGTGACTGTTTTACTGCATATAAAATGGACTCATGCCAACATTCCCAGCTGACACTGACTCCACACGATGTGTCAGATTTGCAAGGTTTATCAGGCAAGCACATATATATTTTCTGGGTGTTCAAAACTTTTAAAACTCATTCATGAAAATAATTACTGTCATTAAGTCTTAAAACAATTATATCAAACTAAACAGTAAACCCTTATTTATGTGTCTAGAAAGCAGGTTTTGCAGTCTTTGTAATAAAAATTCAAGTGAATATAAAATAATTCAAAGAAAACCTTTACATCAACAGAAAAGGCCGTCATATTTTCAAGCCAGTGTTATCTAATTATAAATTCCCCGGGCAAGCCACAAGCCTAAGAGAGACTAACAAGACAAGATAGTCCAGCAGAGAGAAGTCAAGGCCTCTGTAGTCTCCGGCTGGAAGCGTGCTCCGTGTGCTCTTGGGGCTTCTCTCACTATCTGCGTGGGACAGCTGGGCGCTCCACATACTCCGTTTCCACTTATGCTCTCACTGAAGGCCCACAGCAAAGAACAGAATAATTTTAGATTATTGATCACCTGTGCTGCTTAAATTTAAAGATTGTTAAAATCGGTAGAATAAAGAAATTCTTGGGGTTTGGAGAGATGGCTTAGTACTTAAGGGCACTGGCTGCTCTTGGAGAGGAGCATGGCACAGTTACCGGCTCCAGTATGGCGGCTTGTAACTCCATAACTCCAGCTCTAGAGAATCTGGGCCCTTTTCTGACCTCTTGCAGGCACTGCACAAGCAAGGTACCCAGTCACACATACAGGCAAAACATAAATTAAACAAATAAATGAATAAATCTTTAAAAAGTTCAGAAACCTGTTGTCACAGATGTCCAGCATATAAATGTCACTTGGAGTGCCGAGTCAAGCCCATCAAAAACAGAGTCACGAGCACGGATGACGTGTAGAAATAATAGGTTATATAATAAATGGTGAAGAGTCAACAAATATGTTACATGAGGGATGGGAGGGGCTGGCTGTCTTCCTCCTTTCTTCTCTCCCCACTTTCCACCCCCTTTTATTCTGTTTTTGCATTGATTATTATTCCTTTCTCAAGTAACAACTCCCCTATGTTGGCCTTGAGCTCCTAAGCTCAAGGATCCTTTTACCTGGATACTCAAGGCACTGTGTATAAAAGGACAAGCCATGTGCATGATTCTTACTGTCCTAACAAAGTCAAAATAAAAGCTATCTGGGCTTTAAAACTTTAAAGCAGAAAAAAAAAAACAACAAAATATAGAGAGGAGAACAGAAAATACTTTTATACTTCTGATTAGAGTTTTCCTGAAAGAAATTTAACATCCACATGCTACCAAAATACCTAAAACAATGTTCCCCCTAAGAGTTAAGTTTCTATATAACTTATACTATAAATAATAGATAGATAAAATATATAATATACACACACATATATATAAACAGGACCATTAAAAATTATAAAAGGAGTACATTTAATTAATTTTTAAAACATAAAAACTCTCCAGCAGGATAAAGAATGAATAAATGGCACATAAATGAAGATATATAAATGTTTATGCACACAGCATGGTGACTAATGTCTCCAGACACAAAAGGAATACAAATTTAGGAAGCAAAGGACCAAAAGGTGGAAATCTTGAAGACTAGGAGCTTCAAATATCAGAAACAGAAAATGAACACTCCCACTAGTGCAAGGAAGGGGAGGTGTCCGTCAACGGGAAGACTTGATGCGAGAACACAGCAGCACATCTCACAGGTCGGTCGCAGGACTGCTTCTGCTCATTCCAGGGCTCGGAATACACCCTGGAAGGGCCAGTTCTTCCCGAGCAAAGCTAGAGGGTTCTGCAGAGAAGCAGGCTTTGGTCCAGAGCTAACAGGTCCTAAAGCTGGGTAGAAGGAAAAGCTTTGGCTACTGCACAGAGTTCTGAACACCTCCCAAGCTGGGAATGTCTGCTGTGTACAATACCTGATTTCCTACATTTTTTAACACACACTACCTGTGTTAAACAGAATAAAGTATTGAGATGGAAAGACACCTAAAAAGTAATATTAAGTTAAAAGAAAGTCTAGACAGATGCACTGTAGGATTCTTTCAGCATTTTAAATATAAGTGCATGGTAAAGGTGTTAATGAGTAAGATGGCTCATTAATTTTCATGACAACCATTAATATGTCTAATACAGTGGTTTCCATATCTAAGGAAGCTTCTGGGGTTAGCTTCACATATTTTGGATTGCCAAGATTACTCATGCTAGGATCTTTGTTATACATGTTAAGAGAGCCAATCAAAATGTCAATTTCAGAAACAACTGGATTGGGCCTGGCTTCTTTAATCCCAGCACTCGGGAGGCAGAGAAAAGATCTCTGATGTTTGAGACCAGTGTGAGTTCCAGGACAGCCACAATTGTTACTTAGAGAAACCCTGTCTGGAAAAACAAACAAACAAACAACTGGATTATACAGTACTACGTAAAATGGAAACACTGTATCTATATCATGGACGATGTGTGCGGAAGCACAGGGCACTCGCCTTTCTCAGCCAATCTGAGGGACTTGAGCCTAGCAGCACAAGATGGGAAGAAATGAACCAGAAGCAGGAGGGGGTGAGCATACTCGAACAGAAGAAGAATCACTGTGTGTGGGTGTGGAGGAGGGCACACTAGAGCTAGCTTTCCCTCACAGTAACAAGATCCTACTGAGAAGTGAGAGGTTGAGAAAAGGTCAGTTAGGCCATCTGTGGGAGTCCACAGGGCAGAAAGGCCAAGCTGGGGTGGAGGTAAGTGGGAAGACACTGGCCTTTCAAACTACCAGTTACAAAGAGTAAGAAGATGTACAGAAGAAAGATCGAGGAGAGTGCTGGCAAAGTACGTATTTATAAACAGTAGACGGGTAAAAGCCCTTGCTATGAGAGCCTACAGAGCTGCAATTGATCCTCGGAGTCCATGTAAAAAGCGGAGGGGCAGGGATGACTACACAACTGTCCTCCAGTCTCTAGGCATGTATGGTGGCACGTGGGCGCCATCCTCCACACAAGCTGTGCAGACAGACAGAAATGTATACATATACATACAGACAGACAGGCGGGCAGGTAGGTGCACATGCACACATATAAACACACACACACACACACACACCAGAAAAAAATCTCAAAGAAACCACTAAGGGTAAACTAACATACTGCAAACACAAACAAGGCCAGGTCACTGGATCTTTTTGAGGCTACAGGAGTTTATAGGTACCTGAGATGATTCCAAAATTTATTCTTTGAAAAACTTTCTGTAACAGTAAATTCCAACTAGAGAATGTTTCCATCATTCTGCTTTAAGTTTATGAAAAGCTTCCCTGAAAATGGTAGTCTTCTATTAAATAGGCTAATTCTTATAAGATCAGTTAGTTGTGGCTTTTGTCTTTTATAGATTGTAACCTTTTGAAGTCAGTTCTTTTTTTTTTTTTTTTTTTTTTTGGTTTTTCGAGACAGGGTTTCTCTGTGGCTTTGGAGCCTGTCCTGGAACTAGCTCTTGTAAACCAGGCTGGTCTCGAACTCACAGAGATCCGCCTGCCTCTGCCTCCCAAGTGCTGGGATTAAAGGCGTGCGCCACCACCGCCCGGCTTGAAGTCAGTTCTTATAGCAATACAAATGGACATACATTCAGTTCTGCCAGGGAGCTGAGTGGCAAGGGAGAGCCACACACAAGTGGCTCCGTTCATATTCCAGAGGACACGGATCCCTGCCCCAGGGTTAGGCCTTGTGTAAGCGTCTAAGTACACACCAAGTACAAACAGCACTGAGTCTGTTTTCTTGTGAATGCTACAAGTATTCTGCTTTACACACTGTTGAAATTCCTTTATTAACAGTCATGGATTCCAGGTGATCTTGATCAAAATCCTGACTAGAAATCCACTTAGCCGTCTGCAGCAGCTGACTGAGGTACTGCCCACCATATCACACTGTTAATCTTGCTACCGTTTGTTTCCCACACTGAAATTATTATTCATTCCAATTTCTGCTCATGGCATCTACGTCCACTGAGAGAAACAATTGCTTTACATCTAACAGCTTCATTTCCACCCTCCCCCTCTGTTGAGAAAAACAGGAATCACAGGGCGGGAAATGGGAGATGCAAGGACGACGGTGTTCTTCTCGTTTAGAAACCCACATTGCGTGCTCATGCTCTGTACATACAAAGCACATGTAAGTACTTTGGAAACAGGACATACAGCACGCCTTGTATGAACGCTCAGGCTCTGTACATATAAAGCACACATAAGTACTTTGGGAACAGGAAATACAGCACGCCGTGTATGAATGCTCAGGCTCTGTACATATAAGGCACATGTAAGTACTTTGGGAACAGGAAATACAGCATGTCCGTGTATGAACGCAATGAGAGTTAGAGCTGAGCCACCCACATCTCCAGGAGGAGCAGAGCAAGCCTTGAGAGCTCAATCCTCCAGATTCCTTTAGACCCAAGCAGGAATCATATTTCATCAAGATTCGCACTTCCTAATTCATGATGCATCATCAGTAAAGTAGAGATCAAAATCAATACTAGGTACCAAAGAGACGACGAGATTTTCATCCAAATCAAGCCAACAAGGTAGGCACACGTGTCCAGAAAATGAAGCTCAGATGTTGGGTGGGGTGCACGGATGCCACATCACCATTCCAGATGCCTGAAATAACTGTGCAGATAGTGGAGGGTGTCCTTTGGAGGAGCAGGCTCAGCTCGATGCCTGTGGGGCTTTGGTGAAAGGACCTACGTGGTCAAAGAGCCTGCCGTCTGTGTGACATACTACACAGTTGGTCACGACAGGAGTTCAAAGACTTCAAGCTGCGGATCACTATGTGTCAGAAAGGGAGAAAGGGGTTATGGCATGCAGAATGTCTTCCCCACTAACCTAACTATGATGACATTTTCATAAGGCAGAGACGTTGTTGCTTGAGTCCTCTCACTAATGTAAGGCCTCAGTGCCACTGGCGCTGAGACATTCTTTCCACTGTTATCTTGCTCCCGGTGACAGAACTGTAGGCCCTCAATGCTGCATGCCTGCATATCAACTCTTTTAGAGGTTTGTCATTCCATTTCTCTGTTTATAAAGAGTTTATGAGCTGGGCTACAACTGTAGCTGGTGTGGGGGGTCACTTATGCTGCATGTGTGAGGCCCTGGGTTCTCTGTCTATCACCACTAGAACAAAGAAACAGACAACTGCCACCAAAATGCACACGAACTACATAAACAATCCACTCACAGCTTTAGCCTGAAATAAACTACCTAAAACAAATTACTTACTTTCCAATTCAAGTAATTCATATACATAGACATACATACATACATGCATACATGTGAATAAACAATTATCTATGGCAACTATCTAATTCACACAGTTTTACAAACTTAAAGGCAAAATAAGTAAAAATTGTATTGAGCTGAATATTTTATTCCCTAGAATCTTTGATAGTCTGGCCCTGAGCATAGCTTTATTTAGGTCAGTTTAGAGATGTGTAAGGAAAAATAACTACATGTCAAACAGCAACTGGGGCGTCCAGGCAGAAAAGCAGAGTTCGGGGCACAGCAGGCAGGCCTGGTCACACAAACCATCTCCCACCCATAGACCTACAGGGGCTCTGTGGTGGGGATGGAGCTGCCATCAGGAATCAGAGACTACTCACAGGGCTGCAAGGAGGGACACCGGGAGCTGCCAGGGGTAAAGCCCCCACCTCCACTCCGGCTGTTTTCAGATATTTGCAGCGAATAGCCACCGAACAGGGAACTTAGTAGTGGGAAGGCAGTTGAAAAAACCTTCTACTTTTAACTCTGTGGCTTATGAAAACATACTTGTCAAATATTAAATTCAAAATGAATAATCTATCATTTAATAATTTTTCTAAAGAGGATGGAATCTCTTTACAATTCTAAAGTTAAGTGATTAGCTTTGAAGTAGAAAAAAGTAATAGAAAGAATCAGTAATGACCAGAACCACTGAGTTTATCTAATAATCTATGACCAGTTGCACAAAAATGCACTCTGTAATCCATTTAAAAATAATAACTGGTTCATTTCAACCCCTGCACACAATGCTTCCCTTTGTCCCTTGTAAGTCTCTCAAATGTCTTATTTTAAAGGAATATATAGTACTCCCGGAAGACATTTTCCCATTTCTATTCTCTCCGACTCCTGCGAGCCCTTGTTCTGTGTGATAAGGCAATCTCCTCCGGGATCTGAGCTGTGTAGTTTCGCACCACGAGTGACAAGGACTCGACTTGAATAACTGCTGTGCGCAGGTTGTAATTATGTCAGCTGGAGTGTTGAACAAGGGGACTGATTAATGTGAGCCCTGGCCCAGGCACAGTCCCTATCAAAACCTCCACGCGGGCCAGCGGTGGGGATGGGTTAAAGCAGAAAGACAAAACATGCAGCATCGTCCATGATAGATGAATTGCTCCAACAGTCTCAGGCAGATGTTCCCGGACAGTATAATATACAATTACTCTGCCTTATCACCTTCCCAGGGACAATAAAGCTTCCTCCTTCTATAGCTCATGTGAGTGAAGGCAAAATTAGTTTTACTTTTACAACACTGACTCACTTATCATGTTGCCTTGATTGTGCTTTTACAGCTAAAGAAAACATATATTCCACTTTTAAACTCCAAAGAAAAAGACCTTAAAATAAAACTGAACTCTTGTTTGGACTCTCTTTTACATCAGAGATACACTGTTTTAAAAGATTGTTTTGTTAAAAAGAGATGCAAGAAAAGTAATAAAATACATGTGCATATGTAGTTAAAAACAAGTACAGATATATAACTCAGGAAGATTTGGATAGCATAATCATTACATTCATATCATAACATCATTTTTCAAAGACCAAACAGAAATCATTAATTGGAAGGAACATGTAATTAAAAATATATATGTGCTGATTTGGGCCACATATTTCTCAGGCAGAAGTGAGCACACGGTTTCCCAAGTCTGCGGTGACTCCGATGACACGAGCACAGCCACCGCCCTTCTCATCTTCAGGCCACTCTCGGGAAGGCTGCGCTCACCAAGAGAACGGAGGCTTGCTTTTGCGGCCATTTTAATAAAGCACAGCAAGAGTGCCAGAGTGTAGCCCCTTTCTGGGGAACTGCACTGTTTCTACTGCCTTGTTTGTGATTACAGAATGGGCACTACACATGTGTGCAGAGGTATACAACACAGAACCTCTCAATGGGCACAAGGAAATGGGCCTTTGAGATTTAAGCTTGTAACTTGTTATGAAATAAGCTTAAAGCCCATGTCCAGCCATTACAGCCTTGTGTTGATCATATTTATAACAAGACAAAATGGCAGAAATTGTAACAGAATCAAAGGAAAGGCAGACAACATGTGACTGAATGCACACACAGCCAATGTCGGCCTGTGGGGTGATATACATGACTTATTTCCACTTTTTAGTGGTTTAATACAACTGACACCAACACTCGGCAGTTATAATACACCCTAAGTCATGAAAACAAATCATGTCCCTGCCTCACCCCGAGGAGTGATACATCTGCTTCTCTTTCCATATTACACAGTCACTAACTCCAATGTCCAGAAGATCCTTATTACATTTCTCTTGGTATGGCAGACCCCAGTCACATTTTATGTGCCTAGAAATCTGGCAGTTTGAAGAAGCCAGGGCCAATTTAAAAATAATTTTCAAAAGAAGTTTTATCACAACATATTACAGAAAAAAATATGCTTCTCATTGATGAAGACATTTTCTGATGTTCCAGGAATTGCTTGGGAAAAGGCAAGCAAAAAGTAGGTAAAAAAGCAAACGGAACAGGTTGGGAATGTATGAAAAAGTCCAGTGTCTTTACAACAAACAACTCAGTATATGCCCTTGACTGATGATGTCATTCAAGTGTTCTATTAGATTTACTGATGTTAGATACTAGCAGGAACTATTTAGAACAAGAAAGATGTCCTATTTTAAAACTACGTTTAATGAGTGTTTCATTAAAAGATCATACAGAACTGTGAGGTAGCAGCAAGCAAGTTTTAAACAAATTAAGGACAGTTTAGCCTTCTGTATAGATGCAAGGAAGGCTACAGAGAATGGGTTCTCAATGTGGGCACAATAAGAAGACACCACAGGACTGTGACCCCATCTAGGTCTAGTGTCTGTGTGTATGACTTTGACTGTAACACTATCAAATTTGGTGTTGTGTGTATCCCATTACACAGGCTGCTCAAAAGGCAACTAAAAGCAAATAACATCCAGTTCCAAAGTGTGGCCAGAGCAGCTGTCGTCCAAGGGTCCCGACTGCTCCTGCTCATGCATTCTTGTCCTGTTTTCCCTAAGCTGGTCATCCTCAACATCTAGAACCTCAGAAACAACTTCCGTTTCCTGCATGACTGCTTCTTGCCAGGGGCTCTCGCTCCTAGATGTCCCTTTCTGTGCCCCCAGACTACCTCTCAATCACACATGCACTGGCTAGCTGTCTCTTGGATTATTTGGACCCCCATACATTCTAAGAACAATTTTATTGGCATTACTGCTACCAGGTTCCACACTGATGAACACTGACATGTATTCACATGGATCTCCTGAATATCAGAAAAGCAGGGTGCCCTGGATCACACGTCCTGCCACATTCCTAAAGGATATTTCCTCTCCAGAAGGGAGCATCTTATAGATGCCATCACTTATGGAGGCACTCTACCCAATGAAACAAGGACAATGTCTTTGTCTGCTGCCTGTCTCCATTCATTCATCAGGTGGGAATGTACAAAACTTCATACTGGCTCCTAACCTGGCCTCATTTTCTGCCCACACCTTTGCAATGGTATTTAAAATGATCTCCCATCTTCTGTTATTTCCCTCTGATTTATTTTTGTAGCCCACTAGATATTTCATAACAGGGACTGAGTATATCATTGACTGGTCCACATATTCCCTGGCCATCACTGCCATTTGAGCTATGGTGTCCTCTCCAGCATAGTCAGTGCTAGTGTTCAGTACTTCTTATACAACATAATTCTCTATGTCTTACAACACAGGATTCTTGGAGAGAGAAGACAACCTAAAATTGAAAAAATGGTCCACTTTAGGAATATTCCATGACGGAATCTTAAAAAGAAAACAAAAACAAACTAACATTCTGCATTTGGAATAGCAAAATAAATTTCCTGAGTTAAAATGCCTTTCATATTTTATTTCAAATACTTTAATCCAAGAGAAAAATTACATTATTTAAGTATAAGCTTTCAACATGTACCACATTTTCTCCCAATGGGAAAATCCTAATTTGTTTTATGGAATTTTTCATATTTGTTTAAAGTTACAACTTAAGACTGAAGAAATAAAACATTGGAGGAAAAGACCATGAAAAGTTAATCAGCACACATTCCAAACCACACAGTGAAAACTGTATCCAAACACAACGAAGGGCAGAGTGCAAGACAGAGGCCTCTAGCCAGAGCCAAGCCAAAGTCATAGACAATAAGAAATCAAGTTTACCAAGGTAGAGGAAAGATTAATATTGTAGGAAAAATACCAGGTGACACATTAGTTATGGAAGAGTAAATTCTAGCTCATTTAAACTATGTCTCATTTGGAGCTGGCAATACAATAAATGATAGTATTGGGTTGGTTTTGAGTCTGGACCATTTTTACAAACAGAATGAAAAAATAAAGTAAGCATTGAAAAGCCAACAAAGACTCAGTGCTGTGTTCTTCTAATAAAAAAAGAGAGAGCTCCAATATATGCAGAAGACAAGGCACTGCCTTTATACAGAAGTCCTTAAGGAAAAGAACACATGTCCACATACTTCATTATCTTGTTCTACAGAAGAAAGCCAATCCACGGAAGACAGGCTGCTAGAGAAACTGCCCAGAGGAAAGAGAGGACCCCGACACAGCCCCGTCTCAGAACAGAAACTGCCGAGAGGAAAGAGAGGACCCCGACACAGCCCCGTCTCAGAAAAGGACTCCACCACCATTTCCTAAACATTCAAAGATTTCTTTGTCCATGATACTTCTGTAGGCCCCAGAGAGACACTATTTCAGAACAGGCTGGAACAAAGGAGACGAAGACAGAACGGTGCAGCTGGAGTCCTAGCATCCAGATGACCTAGAAAAACCTCACCAATTTTTAAGACACAGCAAAGTCACTGTTTTTTGAATGTCGGTGACGATACATACAATACTCTATTGATTGCCATCAGCTCCTCCATGGAGTTACAAGTGTGTGCCTAACAAGCTTTGTGGCATGAACTTTTTTCCAACTGCTGGGGCTAGAGACAGTTACATGGGAAAGTGTTTTGTTGTGTGATAATAACCCTGGTGTCTGAGGAATAAGTTATTATGCAAGAGACTATTGCCCCAAAAATATTTTCTATTTTTTTCATCTCTAAGGCCTTTCTTCCTATCACAATACATACAGATATATCTAACTACCACCCCAGGGATTGTCCATAGTAATTCCTTGTAGAAAGACCATCCCCAAAGATAGCTTTGGCCCTCTATTAATGACTGAAATTGGGATTTAACAACAGCAGGTTAAATAAACATGTTTATCTGGATTCTACTTTAAGAGATAGCAGAGGGAGTGTATGGTCACTTTGTGTTGGCAATGGCTCTTCTAATTAATCTGTGATCTCAGTGCTGCGTCTGCTGCATCAGTTAGCACAACCGCTCACCTGTGCTGATAAACAAAAGGTGGCAAGGAAGACCGTCTTCACTTAAAGAGAAAAAGACAACATGCAAATTCTTAAAGCTAAGAAATCTACTATATGATTCCATATATTACTCATTACCATTCATTACAATTTTGAAATAATAGTATCAATCTTAAATAAACTTCAGGGAAAATAATGGGCTGAAACGGCATACAGCCTGCCAGGGTGATACAGTTATTCAAAGTCTATAGGTTTGTGTGCTATAGCAAAGACAGAGACGTATGGACGAGACAGGCTGCGTATGAAGACGACAATGCAAAATCACAAAAACGAAGCACTAGGATGGACGAGACAGGCGGGGACAAGCAGAAACGGTTTCCCACTGGGTGAGCTCACGTTCCATAAATGAGAGATACAGTTGAGAGAACACTTAGCAACCTTCACGACCACTCCTGGGTGCAGAAAATCATGCAGACATCTTCTGTGGAGGAACACCGTAAAAAATTCTACTGTACCCCCACGGAACTACCACTCAGACAACTGCTGGAACACTTAACTGTATCTACTCAGCACACAGGCTGACCTATGTGCAGGAGGCAAGCAGGCAAGGGCAATCTGCCTGCAGGGAGAAGCACACACAGGTCTAACAGATTCATGTTTTCTAGAAGAGATCCAGAGATGGAAGGAAGCCTTGCACTCATCATTATCTTAAAATACTACCCACCAACTATGATGCCAACCAGGTTTCCAGGATTTCCCAATCGTGTGTACGGCTCTGTCATCAGAGTCTGAGCCACCCAGCAGGAAAGCAGCGCAGCAGGGCAGCACAGAGGATCACTCCTGACCAAAAACTCTGACTCTGAGCTTCTTGTGATCTCAATAGGAGACACTATTTTAATTAGTGGAACTAAATAAGTAGCTTTAAATATAAACAGTGTCTAATATTAATGCCAGATTACTTTCATTTTATAATTTTTATGGCATTTGTAATTTGATAAAATTGAACAAAAATATTTAATGCTACTCAGAGTTATTCAAAAAGAAATTGCTCGATTCATTCCACACATCTCATTTCATCTTTCTCTTCTCTACAACCATTTTTTCTCTCTCTTACTATTCAGGGCAAATCTGAGAAGCACAGGAAGCCATGGGAAGGAAAATAGGAACTCTCCCAAGAGACAATCCAAAAGGAGAAAATTACCCCCTGTGGATGTTGTCTCCTAACTCAGGTGTTGCAGAAACAAATCCCAGGCAAGAACAATGAATCCAGCTGTATGCTGGACTTGCAACGACACAGTGCCAATGAATGTTTGTCTTATGTTTAATTATGTGTGACCCTGCCCCTAAATATCCCCATCTATGACCTAAAAACATTTTTTGTAATTGACACAGAATTATATATTTCAGAAACTAAAATAAAATTTCAAATAGAAGGATCACAACTCCAAGGATTTGGTGAAGTATCTTAAAACTTCCCACACACATCAAATTACAATTAAAGGTAAGACAAATTCTACTACGTTAAAAATATTCATCCCCAAAAGTTTCTAGTGTGGACACAGATCTGAAACACGCTGAACAGCAGCCAAGCCCTCGCACTGGGCCCAACGCCTGATGGGAAAGCTGAGCAGAACCTGACAAGCAAGGACAGAGGACCCAGAGTGCTGTAGAGAGAGCTGCTACTGGAGATGCAGCCTTTAGTGAAGATGGTGCATGAACTGTCCTTCACATCTTCCTCACACAAGAAAGAAAGACGCTCTTGAGACAAGAAACTAATATGCTAACCACATCTCCAGAAAATATTGGCCGAGGTGCTAAATCAGCCATCAGACAAGAAGACAAAACCTGGAACATAACTCCTGGAGTTTAACAAAAATTGGTGAGTCCTTGATGTGAGGTGGATATTGTAAAATTCATTGCCTAGCTTCTTGAGATACAATTATTCTATTGGGGAATACGTTCACGCTGTGAATTAAAAAAAAAAACTATATGCATAAAGTAAAACGCTTAGAACTATTTCAGAGAAGAAGGCACAGGTAAGTTTAGTGGAGCTAAGACAGGTAAATTTTGAGGAAAACTTAAGTGAAACAATGAGGATATTTCAAGTTCAATAATAGGTACATAATAAAATAGCTTTGAATTTGCTTTCTGCAATTTAATAAATGAGACTTAAAGTCCTTAGGCTTCCTCTTGCTACTTGTAGTATTTAGATTACTATCTGCTCATATCTCCTACACAAATCTTAAAGAAACAAAAGAGAATCAAACAGGAAGGTAAGCTTCAGCAAAACAACCAACCAACCAAACAAGGAAAAAAACTCAGTGGTAGCCACTTCAGTATGTATGTATGTATGTATGTGTGTGTGTCATACAGCCAATATAATAAGTGGAATACAGACTGCTCGGAGAGTCACAAATCTGACAGGCAAGTCGAGATTTTATATTATCCAAAGCTATACTATGCCACAGGATAAGTTGGGCTGTCTGCATTGACGACAATACATAACAGAAGGAAAGAAAATGAAGAAAAATTCTAAGACTGTTCCATTTTTGTGTAAAAACAAATCTAAGAACTTGCTACATAAATAATCCAGTAGGACTGTGTGCTACGGGTCTAAATTTAGGCTTTGAAATTATAATGTGTGGTAATTAATGATGAAAAGTTATGAAGTTATGATGGAATACACTGATGTGTAATGGATTAGACTTCTGGATATTTTAGACAGGAAAAGCAACTGAAAGGGGTCCATGTTTACATCTAAATAGAATGAGATGTCATTGCCTAAATTAATAATGCAAACTTGAAAAATAGCCCCAGGTTCAAAACACCAATTATAAAATTCTTTTGTAAACAAATCTGCACTGATATTTTTCATGAATAATTTTAACTAGTACTATTGGTGTGCTAATGTTCAATTTATAAAATGAGAAATATATTTTCAAATACAATTTAAATAATATTTCAATTTCCAATGATGGTTAACTTCCTTGAAAATAATAGCTAATACTGGCAAAGAAGAACAGAGGACAGGGACAGTTTTGCATATAGAATGTATAAATGAAAAGTATTTAAATAGCTTAGCAATAAGATACTGTGGAGGAAAAGATAAACATATGCATCTCTTGAGGAACTACGTCAGCATCCCGCTGCAATCATTATGTCCATCACACACAGAAATGTATCATGAGGAGGTCCGTGGATAGCAAGGCTATCACACACAGAAATGTATCATGAGGAGGTCCGTGGATAGCAAGGCTATCACACACAGAAATGTATCATGAGGAGGTCCGTGGATAGCAAGGCTATCATGTTCTGTTTTTTTTCTCATTAAGAAAATAGAAAAATCTGTTCAAATTTCTACAGTTCATTCGTGGCTTAACATATCTGCTAACTCTTCCAATATTTATAAAATAGTTCACTAGTAAAAGCTAACCACAGCACAGAAAGCTAAAGCTTTTGCATGAATAAAAAAGCTTCAAACCATTTACTTTCAGAAAATAAAATCATACAAAGGTTTTACATAAAAGAAAAAACCAACCTTTACCAAGGACAGGAAATACTTGACTAAGAGACTCAGAGGACAGAAGTGCCCTGGGTGTTACTGTACAGGCCGTGTGGTATTGCTGAGAGCGCTGTCTGCTCTTGAACACAGAGCCTCACAAGGCCAACAGGACAGCGCCAGCAGGCACACAAGCTGCTGTGAATCAGGGGTGCTCTTGTAGGAGACGGCACAGGGACACATCTATGACCTTAACCTTAGCAACAGGTCCAACATTCCTTCAAACAAAAGATCAGAAGTATATGGAAATATGTCTTTGCATACAATATCATGAGTCTACAAAAGTGTGATGATGATAATATATAAGATTCAAATGATAGACTTTGCACTAGTATTGTCAAAAGCCCTCATCCTAAAATCTAAAACATTATTTTAAAAAGTTAGGAGCATACGACAAGACTTTGAAGTAAGAATATTTAGCACAGACTCTGAAAGTAGCGTAGGTGTAAAATAAAATGACATATATGATAGAAAATATAAAATAATATGCAAGTACAAAAGACTATACATACGGATCATTATAAGCCAGTGTGTCCTGGGATAATACAGACATTACAGCTGTGTTAAGGAGAGTAATCTTCAAGGAGGCATTTTGAAACTGCAAAGTGTCTCAGCAATTATAAGACAATTGATTTTGGAATTAGAAATTAAGTACTGTAAGTTCTTAAGATTCAATCTTGACATGGATTATAAACAAGATTTCAACACGCTATAAATATGTAGGACATGGAAGCTGCAGTTAACACTCTGAACATCAGTCTCTGACTGAAAGGTGAAACAAAACCTGAGGTCTTGTTCAAATGCAGAAATGAATGGGAAAGTCTCCTTTGTAACTGCACATGCCAGGCTTTGCGAGGCCCCAGCTTCTTACACTGTGGAATTAGTGAATCTGTGGTATGGGGGGGTCATAAGTTTGGTAATGGTAAAAAGCTTCTGAACACCCAATATCTCTGCCCACCCCAATACAGAACACAAAGAAAGTCAAAATCGAACTCGCAGTGGAGCACAGGCATTTCTGGCAATACTTGGCCAAGTGACATCTCATGACATCATTGTGACCATCTTGCTGAGCACAGAAAAGGCATGCTTAGTACTCCACTTGTCTTTTTTGCTTCAGGCAACAAAATATTTCAAATGCCTCATGCTGAATTCAAGACTGTTGTATGTTTATACAGAGTGTTTTACTGTCCATACAGTTTTTTAACTATCATTTAAACACAATGGTCTAATTATAAAAAACTTAGTATTTTCCTATTATTAGTCCTAGATATGAAAATATTAAATTTAGTGTATCTTTGCATTATATAGTGTTAGAAAGTTTGATTTTTGAAACAGCTGTTAGAATTACTGATTAAAATTTAATTAAAATGTAAAATGAATTTTGGGTTGGGAAAAATTTCCAATACTTTCTAAAATGGGCCTGAAGACTATTTTCCACTCTGCACTATGTATTTGTGCAAAGTGGCGCGATGAGTGTTGAAGTCTATAAAACCAGAGTTTGACCAGTTCTGAAAACACTTGGGACCCCCATGCAGTGATACCATCCAAGCAACATGCTTAGATATGTGAAAATAAAAAGGCATATCTTTCGGTTGATATTAATATAGAAATAGGAGTAGAACAAAAATTTCTTTAAAATGTCTTTTAATATTTATTACCAGTAAAAACTGATCTGTATACCAATTTTATATACACATACGTCCCGAACTCAGTACTATTTCCTTGGGCAAAGGTTGTTATGTGTGGAAAAAGCTTAAGAAGCCTTAGTCTTGATTGTATTGGTCCTTCTGGGCCCCCTTCATATATACTTAAGAAAACAAATAATTCGTGTTTTTCTAGTTCTAACTCTGTTGTGGTGTGTGTGTGTGTGGTGTATAAAAATATATTTGGTAGTAAAAGAATAAAATCCGATGTGAAAGCTGCACCACTCCAGTTAGGGCCACTCTAACTGTATAGAAGTTCAATGAGTGAGTGGTATCTTAGGGTCTGGTAAATTTTGGTATATGATTTTTTTTTTACTTGCAATTTTTTATAATAAAGGTAAAATAAATTTAATATAAAAAATTTTATGGTCACCCTACCAAATTCAATAGTTGAAAACAATTGGAAACATTTAATATATAATTTATTCTGAAGATAATTAACATTATTAATAAACTGGCTTCCCATTCATGAAAATGGCATTATGTATCATGACTTATTTGTACATTATTTTTTAAAAAAATGTTTTATAGTTGAGAATAAAATTGTGTGATGGAAAGTTTACCTAACATGCCCAAAGCACTTGGCCTGGTGTTAAATAATGTAAGAAGAATGTTTTATGTCACTTATAGCACTTGTTTTAGATTGTCTTTTAAAGCAAGGTCTAGATATTTGGGACCCTGGGTTCTATTGTAAATGGTATAATCTTTTCAAAAAAGATGTATTTATTTACTAGCGTATGTGTGTCTGAATATATGGTCTGCATGTGTCTAAATACATAAGTGTGTATATATGTGCACCTGAGTATATGTGTGTACATGTGTGTATGTGTATGTCTGAGCATATATATGCACAGGGCCTGAGAGTGAGAACAAGTGCCAGCCAGGGGAGCTAGGACATCTGTGCCCTCTGGACAGCCCCTCTACCCCATAGCATACCGTCCATTTGTTCCACTGTATTTCAGTTTCTTCTTCCCAAATCTTGTCCACATAGCAGCTTGAAATACCTTTTATTTGTATTTCTCCGACTTCAACTTCAAGCCTTTTAAGGAACAAACACTGAGTAGTTCCAGGCACAACCAGAGGTTACACAGTGTGTGTAACTGCTGTCCACAAGGACCTTATGGACAACCTCACTGTGTGTAACTACTGTCCACAAGGACCCTATGGACAATCTCACTGTGTGTAACTGCTGTCCACAAGGACCCTATGGACAACCTCACTGTGTGTAACTGCTGTCCACAAGGACCCTATGGACAACCTCACTGTGTGTAACTGCTGTCCACAAGGACCCTATGGACAACCTCACTGTGTGTAACTGCTGTCCACAGGGACCCTATGGACAACCTCACTGTGTGTAACTGCTGTCCACAGGGACCCTATGGACAACCTCACTGTGTGTAACTGCTGTCCACAAGGACCCTATGGACAACCTCACTGTGTGTAACTGCTGTCCACAAGGACCCTATGGACAACCTCACTGTGTGTAACTGCTGTCCACAGGGACCCTATGGACAACCTCACTGTGTGTAACTGCTGTCCACAAGGACCCTATGGACAACCTCACTGTGTGTAACTGCTGTCCACAGGGACCCTATGGACAACCTCACTGTGTGTAACTGCTGTCCACAAGGACCCTATGGACAACCTCACTGTGTGTAACTGCTGTCCACAGGGACCCTATGGACAACCTCACTGTGTGTAACTGCTGTCCACAGGGACCCTATGGACAACCTCACTGTGTGTAACTGCTGTCCACAGGGACCCTATGGACAACCTCACTGTGTGTAACTGCTGTCCACAAGACCCTATGGACAACCTCACTGTGTGACACTTCTGCCCACAAGGACCCTATAAGACAGTTCATTAGTAATTAGTATCCCATGAATGAAGACGCAGCTGCCCTAAGAGCTGAGGAGTGTGTGCTGAGCCCTCTGCTGTGAGGAGGCCCACAGCAGACTCAACCTGCGTGCTGGTAGTGAACAAGCAATGGCCGTATCGGCTCCCCACATCGAGCCTTTGTCAAGCCATGATTTCTATTAAGCTATAGTGAATAAACATTACAGATCTGAACTTGTTTGCTACGAAAAGTACCAGTTCTATGAATTTATATGGAGGTTTGTACATTGTCGTATTTGAAACACCTCTACCACTTAAAATAATGTGAAACCATAGTTCCAGGGAAGGACACAGAAAGGAGCTACAAAGCATGTGAAAGTGAGAATGAAAATTTACACCGAAAGAAACAAATTCTTCCTCAAAAACAAGAACAAAAGCCTTATGTAGAGGGTATAAACTAGACTTTTAGTTCAAAACAAAGGTATAATAGGAAGATTTTATCATTTTCTGTGTTTTTCCTTTACAGGTAAGGTAAAAAGGCTTAAAAATGTTCTTACCAGACCCCACATCCATCAGGAGACGGGAATTTCTAGGGATATCTCTAATATGATCACCATTTCCCCAAACTTCCCAGAAACACCACACTGGTGTTATGTGTAGACAGAGTCAATAAAATGTTGAATGAATAAATAATTAATGAATGAAATATATCTGTAATATCTCTGTTCTATTCAATGACCTTTCACATAAAAATTAATGCAATAACGTGGATGATAATAGAGATTGTAGCAATATATTAGCCAAATGCACAGGTTACTTCCACAGTCAGACAAAAATCTGCTTTTTGAAGAAATCTACATGTTCGATACACATATTCTAATACTCAACAGAAGGAGACTTGGTTTTCTATGTCATGGTGTAGGTGGGGTGTGGCAGTCAGAGTAGAAAGCTTCAGCCAAAGGGTGAATCCCTTGGCTAACACTGGTGCCACTGAGATGCCTACAGTCCATCACATCACAGACCCCCCTGCTAACACCGGTACCACTGAGATGCCTACAGTCCATCACATCACAGACCCCCCTGCTACAACTGGTGCCACTGAGATGCCTACAGTCCATCACATCACAGACCCCCACTAACACTGGTGCCACTGAGATGCCTACATTCAGTCACATCACAGACCCCCACTAACACTGGTACCACTGAGATGCCTACAGTCCATCACATCACAGACTCCCCTGCTACAACTGGTGCCACTGAGATGCCTACAGTCCATCACATCACAGACCCCCACTAACACTGGTGCCACTGAGATGCCTACATTCAGTCACATCACAGACCCCCACTAACACTGGTACCACTCAGATGCCTACAGTCCATCACATCACAGACTCCCCTGCTACAACTGGTGCCACTGAGATGCCTACAGTCCATCACATCACAGACCCCCCTGCTAACACCGGTACCACTGAGATGCCTACAGTCCATCACATCACAGACCCCCCTGCTACAACTGGTGCCACTGAGATGCCTACAGTCCATCACATCACAGACCCCCACTAACACTGGTACCACTGAGATGCCTACAGTCCATCACATCACTGACCCCCCTGCTAACACTGGTACCACTGAGATGCCTACAGTCCATCACATCACAGACCCCCACCCACTAACACTGGTACCACTGAGATGTCTACAGTCCATCACATCACAGACCCCCCCAGATAACACTGGTACCACTCAGATGCCTACAGTTCATCACATCACAGACCCCCCACTAACATTGGTACCACTCAGATGCCTACAGTCTACTATCACAGATAGCAGAAGAGGTCAAGCTCATGTTCCTGTTCTTGGCAGCTTGACCCGGCTCAACAAGCTCCATTTCCCATTCCACTGTCACCGTGCCTCTCTCTCCATGCACCTTGCTAGCACCTATCTCTCAGCTGCCACCTCCTCTTGGAATATACACCATGTAAACCGACACTGAAACACCTCTTCCTGCACAGCTGAGATTAGAGACTGGGTCCGGGTCCGCAGTCAGTGTTAGAACTGTTTCTGAAGACTCCATCGCTAGAGGTGGGGTCACACTGTAAAAGGCAGACAACACTTCTTACATCAGCATCACTGCCAGCCACACAAAGCTTTTGCTCACAGTCAAGGTCTTACCATACAGCATGTGGAACAGTGAATTGCTGGTGACAACGAAATAAACACCCAAAACACGGGCAAAGAAAGGATTGTAAAATCCTAAGCACTAAGAGCACAAAAACAGAAGTTTATATATGACACACGACACGTAACTCCCCATGGAGATAAGGGCTGTGCTATAAGGCATCAGTGTAGCTGGCCAACTGTAAGGAGAGTCTGGAGGCTAATGAAGGAGGCGCTCCACTGGAAGAAACTGGGCTCACTAAGGAAATCCATCCCCGCCTTCTCACCTACAAGGAAGCTAAGACTGTTTTGAAAAATGTCTGTTTTTGAAAACTTCACTGAGATCAGGAATTACAGACCTTGCCTAACAGGTATCGCCCATCAAGTCCACTAAAGCAGATCAGGACTGGGTTCTGCCAGGCCCCAGCTGACTATGGCAGCACCTCATTACCTGTAGTCACACCACGGGCACCTGTAGGGCTTCTCTCCAGTGTGTACACGCTTATGACGAGTCAAGTGTGATTGGGTTGTAGAGGCAAAGTTACATTCGTCACATTTGAAAGGTTTTTCTCCTGTAACAAGAAATGCATATACATGGATTATAATTAGTCATGAAGAGACTAAGCTTAGTATTAACATACAAAAAGTTTCTATCTATGAAATACTACAGATAATATTCGATGGACTACAGGAATTCAGGGTCTGTGAAAGCTAAAGGACATTACTGACATACAACTGGCCATTAGTAAAGTATATAGCACAGTGTACAAACAGGACTCTAGGTTATAAGTATAGGCCAGGACTCTGGAATAAGTTTATAAACCATGCTACGTTAGTCATTGCAAAAATATCAATGAGGTTAAAACATGGCCAATCATACAGTTGAATTCAAGATGGAAAATAATAAATTCCTAGCAATATTTATGAAGAAAAATGAAATGAGGTCATTACTATAATTAGTGTTAGAAGTAAGAGGAATTATAATTATGCGATAGAAGGTTTGAAGCCTCAACAAAACAAACAAACAAACAAACAAACAATGCAATGTTAATCCCATGCTAAGATGTGTGAATAAACCCTGTAAAGATAGGGCCAGGATGGACAAAAGTGGAGCCTCGGGCTGGCCTGGGACGACGGGTGTCCCCCTCTACCCGCTCCTCCACACTCACTCAGACACTTTCCCATTTCACTTGCAACACTGACTGCTGAACAACTGACCCAAGGCGAATTAATTTCAATTAACATAAATTCAATTTGAAACTTAATACAACCCAGCCATTGAAAAATGCTTTAGCATGATTGGAATATCTTAGAAATGTGAACCTAGTTTTTTAAGTACAACTTTTATCAAAACTATAGATTATATACTTTGGATGCAACTTTGTTCTTTGAATTGAAATGTGCTAGAAGCATAAAATGCATGCCAAACATCAAATCTTAACACAAAGAGTAAAATACTAATAGTGCCATAACCATAATAACTTTATTTAAAAATGATAATCTTGATATTGCTGGGTATGCTAATAATTGTAAAAATCATTTCCCCCGTGATTTCCCTATTTTGTGGCAGTCAGACAATGTGTGGCCTATATTCATTTCTCCTGTCAGGGATGAAGGAAGGAGCAGCTCACGCTGCTTTCCTCACACAGAATGTTCGCAGCAGACTCTTTCCCACACAGTTTTATATCTACAACACACTAATGCTATGTTTCAACATGTCCACTTGGTGCGTCTAATTTCTAGCTTTTCATGACAATACTCTCCGTGTACTGATCTATTTAAAACTGAAAGAAAGTTTCTTCCTTTATATGTGTGTGTTTAGGAATATGTGTTCGTGTGTGTAACTGCTTGTCCACAGCACAACGTAGGGATCAAGGCATAACTCTCTGTCCACCAACTGGGCTTGGTGGACGGCTCCTAGGCTTGCTGAACCATCAGTCCGAATGATAACTGGAAGGCTCTGAAAGTCCTTGACCTTCTTCCCCCTTTCCTTCTGCCTTGCTAGAAACCATTAAAGCACATTCCTAAAGCTAGTCCCCAAGGTCCATTCCCTTATTTGGCTAATCCCTCCTCCTGAGGCAGACCACCAAGGTCCGGATACCCAAGTATTGAAATCCAGCAATCAAAAGTCCCCTTTGACTCACCTAATTAACATGACCAATTAAAATTAATCACCCCATCCTAACACTGAGTTTCCCCCTGTACCTTTATAAACTGCAATCTTCCTATAGACCATGTCTGTCTCCTCTCTATCCAAAGGTAGTCCTCTAACCTCCAGGACAACACTCCTGCCCCCTTTCCCTGTTTCCTCTGCCTCCTGTCTTTGTTGCTTACCCCTGTACGTTTGGGGCAAATACATCTCCTTTGTGATGAGAACTTGATCTTGGGGTCCTGAGCCAATACTTAGCCCTCCTTTCAATAACAATTTAAAGTATTGTTAAAGTATTGAAGATACTTATTAAAGTATGTTGCCCGAACTGCCTTCATCAATGCAGTCATTAGTAAAGATACCTGTTCTCCAGTATCTCAGTCTTCTCGCATGGCCTCACACACTGCGGTACAGATTTTAACTTATACTCACACATCCTGCTGGGCAGGAGTTATCTCTCTTGAAGCAGAGAGGTGTGGCAGAGAGGTGTGGCTGGGTGAAGGCTGATGGACTGAGATTCTGGTTTTGCCCCATCTCACTTGCTGCCAGGTCACTTGAGAAAGACCGAGAGGACAGATAACACCGCCAAAGTACAGGATGGCTGTGAGGGCCACGGCAACAGAGGAACAGGGAATGAGGACCCAGAGCAGAGTGGCCACGGCTGACACAGGAGCTGCAGCCCGGCCCACGGACCAAGGCAGCACAGCAGTGGCTCTCCCCGCCTTCTGGGTCGGCAGGGGATGCAGTCACAGCACTAGCCAGTGGCTTACACACTGGAGGAGGACGGACAGCTACTATTCTGTAGATCTTATTTAGAAATCACGGTGTTTGATTTATCCTGGTTTAAAAAAAAAAAAATCAAAGACCATCTACAAAGGAGAATAAAACAATGTATAAGAGAAATTTCTCTTGAAGAGAAATCCCATCTTTAACATCCTAGTGAAATTGTCACCCAAGGCCTAAAGTTATTCTCTGATCTCCATTTCTAAACCTTTGGTCAAACAACTAAAGTCACTGTAGGTAACAGGATTTCAATGACTGACAACACATACAGACACAGACACACAGACACAAAACCACTCATAACAATAACTTATGCTCATCACAGGGGTAGGTCTTTATTTAATGCAAGGAATGATATACAATATTCATATTGTATGTATATTAGAAAGTAATTCTATCTGTTCAAATATAATTGATGAATATGCTGCTTCTGGAAATAGATACATAGCGATACATAAGCATAAAGGATAATACTATGCTTATTTTTCAGAGCTGAATTTGTACACTAAAAACAGCACTTTTGATTGAACATCAGAGCCAATGTGCAATTTACACGAAAAGAAAAAAAAAAAGCAACAAACACATGCTGATTACCTAATTTGATATCTTCTGTCTAGGTAACAAACAGTATTTCAATGTTATACATAAACCTACTTTGTCTTTTATTGATGAAACCACCACCAAAATCAAGATAATGAACATCACTTACCCTTAAATAATTCCTTGGCCTGTCATACATAGACCTGATTGTTGGAAGTCCGATCCTTACCTGTTTTCTCCTATTATATGGTAATCATATCTTCTAGAAATTTATATAAAGAAAGCATAAAGCTTATAGTCCATTTTGTGTGGTATATATTTTACTACATACAGCTATTTATTTTTTGATTGGGCTATACTGCTAGAATATAAATTATTTTCCCCTTGGGGAATATATTGAATATATCATGGTGTGCTTGCATGTCTAACTTGGTAGTTCTCAACCTGTGGGTTGCAACCCCTAGAGGGTCGCATATCAGGTATCCTGCATACCAAAGATTTATGTTACGATTCATAACAGTAGGAAAATTACAGTTATGAAGTAGCAATTAAATAATTTTATGGTTGGGGTCACCACAACATGAGGACCTGTATTAAAGGGCTGCAGCATTAGGAAGGTTGAGGAGGCTGATGTACCTGAAGGACATCTGAGCTGCCTCCTTGGTTTGTATTGTTTTGCTATAACAACAAGTGAATTTGGGATGAGCTAGCAACCATAGGTAAGCCACTAAATGGACATATCTTTCCTTTTGTCCTGAGTGAATTTCCAGAAGTGGTATGGTGAATGTGTTTATCCTGGGGTGAATACCAACCTATCTTCTGAAATCGCCTACCACTTCCCGTTTTCTTAGCTGCATCCTAGAGTTTCCATAAGCTGGTGTGATCAGTGCTTTAGCCCTGCGTTTTCCAATGGACAGTGACAACTTCCCCTGTGCTTCACACTCTCTGGTGAGTAATCTACAACTGCCCCTGTGCTTCACACTCTCTGGTGAGTTATCTACTAAACCATCTGGCTCTGTCACTTATTTGGTGGTTGTCTCCTCCGTGGTGTTTTGAGAGTTGTTACGCTCTAGCTAGAAATCCTTTGTGACAGTTGTGATCTTACTATGTTTTCATCTGGTCTGTGGTTCATTATCCTTCTCAGGGTGATTTTTAATATAAAGTTGTCACCTGAATCATTTGTAATTTTCATTGATTTGTTCTTTTGTAAAGCATGCTATTACACAATAATAAAATGATTTTTGATGATCCAAATTCATTTTCTCAGTAGACTTTATATACAATTTAGATTGAGTAACTCTGAATTAATTTCGTATACAGTATAAAGTATGTCTTAAAGCTCATTTTACTAAATATAGATAACCAATTAATCCAATATTACATGCTGAACGGTATAAACTATCTTGATTTCCTGATAACAATCAGCTGATAGCACAGATGTAGGTGTATAGTTTGTTCCACTGACAAATATGTCTAACTTGAGAGCTCTAACTACGGGAGGCTAGGAGCTCTGTTCCTTCTCAACCATGTTTGACTAGTTCAGACTTCTGCATTTTTACAAGAATTCCGAGTTAGTTTTACTTATTTACCAAATGAATCTTCAGGGCTTAACAAGGCAGAGCCTACGTCTTAGCAACGATAGGCCTTCTGATGGTGTCCATGGCACTTCACTCATTTGGGTCTCACTTAATTACAAAAATAAGTGGTTCTAGTCTTCCAATGGGATGATTTTGTACATCTTCCTGAGACTCCTGAGTATGATGCCATGTTTAAAAATTAACTGACATGCAGCCTATACAGAATGGACTCAATTTTCTTGTTTGTGCACATATATGCCAAATAATAACAGGACCCAAGGCAGAGGCATAGAAAGCTTTGCTACCCAAATAATGAACCTAAATTATGGAAAAAGCTGTACTTGATCATTGTGGATATTCACAGCTGTATGCCAGCTATTCCTCACATAGGCAGCTTATGAACTTGTAGACTGCTTTCACTTAGACATCTCTTCTCCTTTGCAGTGGCCTTGGGAGACATCGTCACATTACCCATCATTCATATGGCAGGCACATGGAAGGAGGAAAAGGTAGTACCATAGACCCTACTAGGTTTGTGTACAAATTAAAGATCTAAAGAATTTGAAGTTAATTTTCTTGGTTTGAAGCTCAACATAAGCTTTACAAATCTAATTAATGTAGGTTCTTTCATTTACGCCTTCATGAAATTTCTGGTGATACTTAAAAGTTAAAATCTACACATTTATAAAATGCCATTAAAATTTCTTAGTCTAATAATTCTATTGGTAAATTAGAGATTTCTATTTCATATTTGCCTCAACACAGATTAAACTGGGTAATAGTAAGTTGTTTTGAATTATATACAAGCTCGCAGGCATATATACAACAAACCTTATGCAAATAATATTGTAAATAGAAATACTAAGAAGAAGCCAGGTGCTGGTGGTGCACACCTTTAATCACAGCATTTGGGAGGCAGAGGCAAGCGGATCTCTAAGTTTGAGGCCAGCCTGGCCTACAGAGTGAATTTCAGGACAGCCAGGGCTACACAGAGAAACTCTATCTCAAAAAATCAAAAAAAAAAAAAAATGCTGAGAAGAGACAGGCCAGACACATCTGATAATGACAGGGTACGTGCCAACTTATATAAGCTATACTTTATTCAAATATGGTAACCTGAGTTAATACAGTAATTATTCAATGATATAATTCAATGTATAAGTCAATGTGACTTAAGACACACACCAGTTTAAACCTCAGACAACACTGAAGTCCCAGCTTGGGTGGTGGAGTCAAAAGGCACCAATAGACCAGTCTATACAACAGAACTGAAAACTAAAGGGGCAGAACAAGGAGAATTTCTACTGCTCTTGTAACTGTACTCATCAGTCTTGCCCTGTGCAACACAACTTCTCCTACTGGGCTGTTGTTTCATTTCATAAGTGCTTTCCTTTACAAGCACTGATCTCACTCAAAACACCCAGTAAGAAACACTTCGCCTCGTAGGCCTTCCTGATAGCAAAGGAGGAACAGGGACACCGGGACAGCTTGTTGTGTGTCAGCCATCTGTCAGACTGGAAATCACACTTCCATCCCTTAGGGTGGACTGGTGGTTATTAAGCTGGCTGGGTCTCTCCAACTGCACGTGAGGATTGGTGCCGGTGCCCTTGAATCAAGGGTCTCTGACAGGTGAAAAAAGTAAATCTCGGAATGGAAGATGTTTTGTGTCAGCTCCCTAGACAGCCTGCATTTCAGTCAGGAATTATTTACGCCATGTGGAACACTTTGGGTACCTATCCTTTTCTGAACCGCTTGTAATTTGCCTGGACACTGTGGTAAAAAGGTAAACCATGCCAAAGACAGACACATCAAAGAAATACAGATTTCAAATGTACCATCAGGTCTAGCCCTGGAGAAAAAAGTGTGTGTTGCTTAAACATTTTAAGTCCGACATAAAAGCTAAGTGCCTAGACTGAGTTGGACTGAGCGGTTTGTGGGGACCAAGTCTTTTAAGAACTGACTTTGGTATTAAAGAATCATGTTTGATTTGTGCCACAGAGGCAGATAACTGCCAGAAAGACAGATACCTCTGTCTCTGAGACATTGTCCTATATGGTAGAAAGTTAATAGCAAAGTAATAAGGAGCCTCTGGACCTGACATAAAATATAAAGTTGTGCCAGCTCGAGCAGGCTTCCTGATCGATCCATCACCTGGACGTCTGTGATCGCAGCATTACTGCCTCCACTGCAGGGCAAAGGGGAGACTACCACTGGAGGGGTGGCACAAGGGGCCTGTTCTCCCCTGGAGCCACACGGGATGGCACAGGAAGGCAAAAATGCCATGTAAATCAAAACTTTGAGTTATCAATAAGCTGAAAACGTGGACAAAAAAATCTTATAGCTGCATGGTTTCTGCACAAATATTCAACTCTCTCTCCATTTGCCATACGAAACCAGCTGGCATGCACACAGTCTACCTTACAGAGAATCCTTACATAGGAATTTTACAATGAATGGACATGTGTTTTCAACCAGCTAAAAATCAAAAATTTACCCTCATCTTAATGGCTTTTATCCCTACAGAAATTTGATCCTGATAAACTCAAGATTTAAAAGCAAAGAGCAAAGAGTAGGATTCATTTCCATTGATCCTGGAAATATTATATTGAGGAATGAAGCTGCCTGTATCTGTATAGCATGGCATTTCAAGAATCCAAATGGTTATAAGTAATGTACTTAAATTCTCTTCTTTGTTCCCAAGAATTTCATTCACATAATGAGAGGCAGGGTTGTATATACTCTTGGCTTCGCCCTGATTCCCACACAGCACCCCAACATGTCTTCTTCCAACTTTATGTCTTTTGTTTTTTAAAATAACCTCCTAACTCCAGTTAGAGATGCTGAGGTGTGCGCGGTATGAGGCCATCTGCTGGAGCACAGATGGAGTTCATCCAGGGGCCACACCCTCAGAGGGCTCTCTGCTCAGTAAGAGGTGAGCCTAGGATTTTCCCACCACAGGACTGTCAAAATCAAAGGTCCTCATGGTCCACCAGGGAAAACATCAAATTCAGCTACAGCTTGGCTACCATATGAACTTAGTAAAGTCTTGGTGGCAGAAAAATGTGGTTCTGCTGATACTACAAAGGAAAACTGTCCTGAGACAGTACTGCCCTATACACATATTATTTAGACTTATCAGAATGACTATCTGTGAGACCACTTTCCCTTCCGGAATCATGGGGAAGGAGTATCATGGCCAGGCTATCCTCCATGTCCACGTTTATCTCTCCTGTTGTGTCTTAACCAAGAGAATAACTGCGACAGCACAAAGTCCCCATCACACTGACCTACAGGCTGACTGATAAATACAGGGGCAGGCAGACAGACAGAGGGAATGAGCAAGTGGGCAATGGGTAGGGCAGTAGGAGAGGGCCCGACGTGAGCTCTCCGGGACACAAGCAGACGGCTAAGACACAGTTTTGCGGACAGATATCAAATAGCCTCAAATATCTGGTCTTGGGTAACTTGATTGCTTTTACCCACTTAAGATGAAGCTCATGAGGATATCTGAAGCCATAAATACACAGGTAGTCATTTGTATATCCTTTTATGCAGATAACAAGAGAGAATCTAACTTCTACATACCCTGTGTTTGTATGTGATACCTACAGACATTTTCATTTGCAAAATCCTAGAATAAAGAGGAAGCAAGTCATGAGGCTAATGGTGCTTGGGTATCGAACACCTTGCCTTGTGTCTGCAGAGAGAAGCCAGGAGCAGACTCAGTACTGACCTGTGTGCTGCCGGCGGTGTTTGGTGAGGGCGTGCCGGGTCCCACCGGCAAAGCCGCAGAGGTCACAGAGAAACGACTTCTCGCCTGTTGCAACAATAAACAGATGAGGGACTGTGGAGGTCACAGATCATTAAAACATATCTATCAAGGCTTTCAGGGTTACTAATTCCTCCAATCAAATGTTTCCATGTAAATATGTCAAATGGGAATGAAATTACCACTGCGGTTTATTGACTGTGATAAAATCTGAAAAGCACCACTGAACATAATTACATACTTGTCAGACCCATAAAAATTAGCTTTATTATCAATGGAATGGTTTTGTACAACTTCATTTCTGGTAGATGTCTTCCAGATGGGGCTGCTTTATGCACTTCAACAGTTTTTATGCATATCCTGATTTTTTACAATTCCCATACATCTGGCCTTTCTGAGCTGAGTAAAGATTGCTTGGAATAGTTAATATACAGTATATATAACTCTGTTTAAATAAAATATATTGAATTTTTTAATAACCTAGGAACATTGAATTGGTTTTACCTGATTCCATCAGGATCTTCTTTAATCACCTTATACTTAATAATTTGAATTAAATGGTTTCTTTGAATAGACTGGGGATCTAAAGGAAATCAAACTCACACTACCAGGAGATACTCAATGGTGTTTGTGTTTCCTAATTTTATGGCATAAAAAGGAGTCCAAGGATTGGTAAAAATCACCTCTAACAATTCCTACCCCATCTTCCAGTGATAGCCCTGGCCTGGAAACTTCTGCAGAATCAAAGGAGTATTTAGCAGATGTGGGCTGGCTAACTGTGCAAACGACTATTTTCTGAGCATTTTACACATGCTACTTTCTTGACCTATAGTCTATAAGTACTATATATCATTCCACTGTAGCAATTTGGCCAGCCAGTGCTGGCTAGCTAGACAATTCATCCCATAAGACTCACAAGGAAGGCAAAACAATACAAATGCAGACTTTGGAGAAATTAATGAAATTATAAAAGACTTTTCCAGGAATAAAGTAAATCATTTGTATCCATCTTTATTGACTTTAGTCTCTCAGACTTTAAAGTGACAAGTTTCCCATAATAGGCCTGCTTTACTCCATATTTGGGGTTTCACAAAAAATTTAGTTGGCAATCCATTTGCAAACAGTGACTGTATTTCTAAGGTTAAAATAACAAAACAAAGGAAAATAGCTGTAGCAATAAAAAGAGTAACCCTTCACTTAAGAGTGTTTCTAGTTTTCCTAACTTAAAGGAAAAACATGAAGAAGCCCTTAACCAATATAGAAAAGATAGAGTAGATGGGCTGTGAAGAGTAAAGTTTAATTATAATCACTCATCTAATTATTTAATCAATTTAAAATATAAATCTTTTTAACTAGCTGTGTTATCAACTAAATAACACTGAAGTGGCCCTTTTTAAACTAAAATACCAATTTGTTTCTAAATATTAGCATTCTTAAAATGTGGTGGCAAAACAATTCTCTCCAATGTGCTCTCCCCAGTTCTGCAGGCAGTTTTGCGTGTGCGGGCAGAGAACAGCTGTTCTCACACATGCACAGAGGCATGAGGACTACAGTGGAGAAATGTGGTTTGCCATGTGCACACATGCACATGCATGCTATGAAGGGGAAGGGCAATGGCTCGTGAGCAGAGAGCATCCCCCATTCTAGACAAGCATGCTACCATTCTTCCATCTATGAAACCTTTGTGACCTGTTTCTCTTTTACAAAATAAATGTGTTAATAAACACAGGAGAAAATACAGAATTTACCATTCTCTCCATGTGTTCATGCTGCACATAATAAAGTTTACTCCCTTTCCTAATTTATGGTATACACACATGAAAAGGTGAAATTATTCATTTTCCAGATGATTTCATTCTAGATACATTAGTGACCTTGATTTTTCCCATGTGTGGATTTTATCTAAGGTGGTAGTCTCAGGTGTGTTGTATGTCATATTTACCTTGGTGGCTTGATTTGTTTTCAAATTCAATTTTTACTTGCTTTTTTTTAAGAGGGAAAAGTGGAGGGAGGTAACTGATGAACAGTGGGCCAAGAGTATTTTTTTGAGAAAAGAAATTAAGGAATTTCTCAATAAGATATTTTACCCAACCAAGAAGGGGTTCTTTTTACATGTCATATTTAAATGATAACAGAGATTTAATGGAAGACTTCTTTTAATAATAACCTGAAATAGTTTCAAATGTGCCATTTTGTATTCAAACATGGAAAGCCATGGAAGCAATCCTTTATTTTCTAATAGAAAACAGCCACTGTCCCCTATCTCTCATTATGGTGCAGACTACAAGACCTAACAACAAAAATCCATAGTATTGATCCAGCCAAGTCTCCACAATTATTCTTTAGAAGGAAACGCCGACGATAAATTACATCTGCACTGGCTTTTCATCTGCTGTTCGATATAAGTGATCTCTCAGGGCAGGCTGGAGACCTTAAATCGTCAACACCCTTGTCAAGGAAGCTAAGGAGGCCTGGGCTTCCCACAGACTGCTTCAGGAGAACTTTCAACCTATAATTTCTAACAATAATACAGGATTCACAACAATCAGAAGAACATTTCTGAATGCTGATTAAAATTTATTCTTCTTCTCCTACAGGGAATCTATTCTGAGTAGGGCAAAGAGAAAGCAGGCCACAAAAACTAAGTAGTTGATGGTGTCCGATAGTGATGGGGGTGAGCACTCACACAAGAGACACCATGAGTACTGGGCCCACTGTACGAAGACTATCAAAAGTTTGTCACAAACTAAGCACCTGGCCATAGGGCATGATGGGATATGTAACCTCAGACCATACTCCAATGAATCTCAAGATGGCTAAGTTACATTACATGTGGTTATTATTAACGTGAAAACTTTATGTGAACATGAGCTTCTAAAAACAGCTTTCTGAAGACATCTAGTAATTCAATTCTGATTAGCCTCTGCATTTTAAGAACTCTAGGGTGTGACATGATTCTTTCTTAAAGGAGATATTACACTGCCCATAGTTAGGGAAGGGTACATAAAACTAAGATTCAGTGTGTTTAAACATTAGGGATTTAGTTTATATCTACAATGAAACAGAAGACCAGTTCCTTTAAAAAACATAATATGCCAGTGATGAAGGTCACGGCTAAGAAACTGACTTTGAACACAAACATTAGAAATGAGCTGTCAGATCTAAACCTGAACTGCGTGAAGACATGCACACATACAAAACTTACACTAAATTGTCACATTAAAGACACTCTGACCAACTGCGGAGGAAAGAATGCAAACCATTTCCTATGCAATTACCACTACCTTAATTTCAGATGCAATTACCATGACCTCTGCAAGGAAGTCACATTTAACACGGGCTGCTATCAAGAACGCCAATGCACATGTAGCCCTCCCTGCCCAATCCCTGATTTACAAGGGGTGTGGCACACCTGTGTGCGTCCTGTAGTGGTCTTTCATCGCCGAGGCTGTGAGGAATGAGTAGTGACATGTGGGCCAGGTGCACTTGAAAGGCTTTTCTCCTGTGTGGAGTTTCATGTGGTTGTTCAAGGCCCACTTCTCTGTGAAACTTCTATCACATAAGTGGCATGTAAATTTCCTGCATGAAGGAGAGAAAACAACGTAAATTTGAGCCGCACACTCACATCGATGAGTCCAGATACCGTATGTGGTAACCCTCAAGTGCGGTGCACACAGCCTCTGCAAAGGGAACTGCAGGCTGGCTCTGTCATGTCTGTATAACCAGGCATTGATTTTTCTGTCGAGGCCTGGCACTTCAGCCATTTATTCTCTGCTTTGCGGTTGGGCCCAACGGGTTTGAAAAATTCTGTTACAGTCCAGTCACCCCTGAGGCAAAAGTGAGAATAGATTTCACCTGTACAGGCCTACACCACTTATCCAGGGCATGGGCTGTCAGAGCAAAGGCTAAATGAAATGCTATCCATACTCAAGCACTCAGACAAGCTCTGCTGTCTGCCAGGAGGGCGGCTGTGCGGTTCCAGCAGCGACTCCTGAGAGCAGCCTGGAGCCATGCATCACCATGCTCCTTGGGGATGATAGGAGACCCCCCACTCCCCCCAAAATGGCTACTGATTGAAAAGTCCCTCTGGGTTGGTGACATGGGTACATAAAAAAGTTTTCTTTGACAAAAACAAGTCTGCAGCCACACTAGCCCAAACACATTCTATCTCCTCTGATCTCAGTAGTGAAGCAAGGTCAGGCCTGCGAAGAACTTAGATGATAAACAAAATTAAGCATTACAACTACATATTGTTCTAAAATGAGACTGAGAAAGAAAAAACACAATTTTCTCCTGTACAAAAACAAATTGAAAAACAAGAATCCAATATATCTTTAAGAAAATATTTCAAGTTTCTCCTTCAGTTTTAAATCTTCCAGTAAGAGGTAAAGACGGAGAACCGTGAGCAAACCCATACCTCTTCTACCCTGTTCCACTTGCAGTTATGAATTCATCACTAAAATTTACTTCCTATTTCTGATGAAATTAAGTCTTAAGTATCACTGAGAACAATTGTGTTCAACAAATCAATTCAGGACAATGAACAATCATATAAGAGAACATGTTTCTTAAGAGTAAAAATTAAAATTACACAATTTTAGAAAGCTGAAAGCATTATACCAGAAAACAGAGACCAAGGAAGACTGGAGAAAAACAGAGAAACTAATGGCTATGTTTTACAATATCAGTACAGGGCCAGAGAAAAGGCATACTTTCACACAGTCATTAGCCATGATTTCAATTCCTACAGTTTTGTCAGAAGAAGCAAAGAATCTTAAACAATAAAGAACTGACCCTTCCAATTTGATCTTAGGTGTAGATCACTTTAACAAATCAATGAAGACCCATAAATGCTGGGAATCCAGTCATAAATCAACAGCTTTCCTTTACTACATATATTTACAAAGCAATGCTATACATGTAAAATATGTAAGAAACAAACGAATCTTTAAGTAATGGCATAGCGTGTCTGAAGGGCTTCATTCGTTAAGAGCAAACTGCCAGTTTCCTTCTCCCTGCTCCACATGTGAGGAGCCACTGTCTGCACAGTGAACACAGGCTGACTTTGAAATCACTGTATCATTTGATCACTGCTGACTCTTACTAGAGAATGACATATATAACTAAATACCTTGAAATGCACTGCAAAAAATATCATGTCCGTATATCTCTTTGACGGGTCTTCACGCATTTAGTATTTCAAAACCATGACAGGGATCTTATTTCTAAGATAAATTTCCCTATCTACTTATTTCTCCATGTATTTATTGTGGAACTAACCTTCTCTTACAAGAAATAAATAAGGAGGTTAAGTAGATGCTATCTTTAACAAATAGTTTCTCCAGACTGTATTACAAGTTTATGAATGACAAAATAAATCCCTCAGTTTTAAATCTACCACGATGTGCATTTAACAAAATTACATCTACACAACCTCGATGTGCACTGTCTATTATTCATACGTAATAAAAATGTTAGACTAAAGCTCAGTGCATGTCGAGAAAGGACAAAAGCCAGATTAAAGAAAAGAAAGGGAACTCAAACCACCACGGGACTCTCTGGACACTGCATTCTACATCCTTTTTATGGAGATAAGGAAGTTCCGTCATGGGCAAAGGAAAGCGTGGACACATCGCCAGCGCAGGGTGCACTTCCAAAGACTGGGGCCTGTTTGCAAGCCTTCTGTCACCTACAATGACATGAATTCTGTGTCACATTTCCCAGGATCCCTTGTTTCAAGTCAGTCTAATGTCAAGGAGAACTGTAGCCATGGAAGGACCCTTGCTCGTCATGGAGCCTTGGGAGCCCCGAGGAAGCACGAGCAGGAGAGCAGAAACCACTCTGCAGCAAGACCTGAAACTGAAGGACCACAGGGTGCATCCAGAAGCCTCTTGGAAAGACATGGCATCCTGCAGTCTATGAACATTGCTCTGCAGAGTACATAGAGATCAGAAAAAGAGGAAGATTTGGGTGTCAAGAAAATCTGCTGATGGTGATAAGGGAGAAAAAACATTCACAAAAGTAAAAAGCCACTAGAGATTAAAATGAAGGGCAAGCAACGGACAGGGCAGATTGGAGGGGGCACATCACTCATACACAGAAAGACGGGTGAAAACAGGGAAGAGATGCTTGAGGAGGAATGCAGGAAGCAGGAAGTGCAGAAGAGAACTCCTGAACTGGGAAAAGGTGTGACAGAGCCCCGAAGGGACAACACGCAGCAGCCTGCTGCCCGTCAAACCCCACTGGACACCGGAGCAAGGACACAGCCCAGTGACTTGGAGGGGCAGACTGAGGCATGGGTGCTTTGCTATGCAGGATTACAGAAGACATATTTTGTAACATAATTTAAAGAGAGATTCAACTTGGAAAAACTCATGATGAAGGTTAGTACTTAGTAGAAAGAAGGATGAAGGTGAGTAAAAGGTCTTCACAAACAGGTCCAACCTCGAAGACGGAATTACATGAGCACAGAAGACAAAGGGATTGCATCTGCTTCACCCTCTCAAGGCAGAAAGACAATGCAGGAGGGTCATGGGAATTTTGAGGGAAGTAATTTCAAACATAGACTCCTTTAGCAATCCCTGTGAAGACACACACATCTGCACTCTAAAGTTCTTAGGTAAGAAACCCATAATGCTAAAACTGTCTGCAATTAAGCCCTTGCCCTAGTGGGAAACAGTGAATTGAAAGTCCATTAAGGGTTCATCTGTATAAACTTACAAGGATTCCGAAGTGGAATAGGGTTCCTAATCATTCGTTCAGTGTTGCTGCACAGAAGAGGCCTACCACTAACAATTGTGTGTTAGCTACCTGTTGAAACAGAGGGGAAGGCTCTGGTCCTCTGTCACACTAAGAGACCACAGTAAGGAGAAGAGGTTGGCATGTACCCACAGATCCGTTCCAATGGTTTCTTCTTGTATGGTTTGTGTTAGCTGAACCAAGAGCAAAGTCTACATTTCAACACTTAATCTCAAGAGGGAATACTAACTAGCCTCATTATCAGCTATATAACAAAAACTAAAATTTCTCATTGGGATGCATCTTGTACAAAGTTAAGGAATTAATACTGTGCCAAAATGTGTTATATGACTAACCTTTACATGTGTTGTGACCTTACACAATTTTTGAGCATTTGCTTGGTTCTGAATGGATAAACAAGAGAAATGTTATATCAAAACCCAAATGTGAACTTTGATTTATTTTTATAGCTTTCTAAATTACTAAAGTCAGGATTCTAAAAGGAAATTTTAAATTCATCTTCTTCAGATTAAAACTTTAAATGCCATTAAAAAGTTTAATTTCAAACTAGTAGACTGTACTTATTAGAAACTTAATAGAAATGTACACAAATCTCATTTCTAAATGAAGATAAAAGCGTCCTGTAAAGCTCGCTTTATTATCTACCTCTTTAAAACACTTCAGAGGCCTGGTGGCCATGGCACATGCCTTTATTCCTGGCATTCAGTAAGCAGAGGCAGGCGGATCTCTGAATTAGGTCAGGCTGGTCTACAGAGTGAGTTCCATGACAGCCAGGACTGCACTGAGAAACCTTGTCTCGAAAAACCAAAAATAAAACAGATAAGAGAATCACTTTAGCTGTGCGGTGATGTCGCACACCTTTAATCCCTACACTCGGGGGGCAGAGACAGGTGGATCTCTATAAATTCGAGGCCAGCCTGGTCAACAGAGTGAATCCAGCCAGGCTAGCCAATGCTACACAGTGAGAAACTATCTTGAAAACAAACAAATAAGCAAGAAAAAATAAGGCAGGCTATCACTATTTTTTCTGAAGTTTTGAATCTGTTTCAGTCAGGATAATCTTGTAATGATTAATTGTCACTTAATTTAATATTGAGCTTGTTATAACCCTACTTTTATACTGGAGAATCTAGTCAGACAGATACAACTAAGACATACTTGTATACATGAAGTTATATAATATAAATTCATCTATTGAAGTTTCAACAGGCTTAAGGGGATGGTTAGACTTAATCATAAGTTGGACTATCATTATGCTATGAAAATGAGTAAGTTCTGGCTCTACTTATCAAGATAGATTTAAAAATTTCAATGTCATACCTACATTAAAACAAGTTAGAGGGCTGGGAGGATGGCTCAGTGATTAAGAACATTTGTAGCTCTTGCAGAAAACCTGGGTTCAGTTTTCAGGACCAACATGGAGGCTCATAAAAATCCGTAAGTGCAGCTCCAGGGAGTCTGATGACTTTGACTTCCACAAGCACCAGGCTTACACATGGCTCACATACAAGCATGCTGGCAAAACACTCACGTGCATAAAATAAATTATTAAAAAATAACTTTAAAAGATGCACCATTGGCATAAAATCTTACGAATGAAGCTCACATGCAGAAACTGTACGACACTCTAATTTGACGCTGCTTCTCTCTACCTTGAAGAAAGGAAGGAAGAGGGCGGTGGATGAGCACAACTACATAGCTAACTTTTGTCAATTACCAAAAGAAAATAATCTGGAGCAAACAGACTACAGTTACCTCTTCCAAAGTATGTCCTATACTTTCATTTGATATATAATTTGATCATTTAATAAAACAATCAAACAATAATTCTTATTTCTTCTACATGACACTTTGATGCAATCCAGTCAAACTAACAAATGACACACACACACATTTACTAGAAGCACAAGAGAAAGGAAGAGTTGAGTGAGACACATCTGAGTTTAAGGAGGAGTCACTAAATTCCAGTGTAATGAAAAGCTATGCAATCGCTCTCCTTCAAAACTGTGATACTCAAGTGTTCACCCCCTCAAAATCATTCTAGAACTAAAGTACTAAAAGGTAACTAACAAGCAACATTCTTCTTTATAAATAAACACAATACAGAACTACAAAAAATAGCCTAGTGAATAAATAAATATTTCAACAATTTCTAAGTTGTTCAAACACTACTGAAGCACAGGCAGTTTTCTTTGGAATAAAAGGCTCTTTTTTTTAATGGCTATAATTTAAGAATGATATAATGACATACTGAGAGATGAAATGAACATGATTAAAATCTTTGCCCAGTAGGGTTACCATGTAAATTTCTGCAGAGCAGTGAGCAATCACTCCTTTCCTAAACAAAGCAGCTAAAGGCACAGAGAAACAACAGCCACATCAGTGCGCCCTCCAGCATCTCACACTGAAAATGTGACCCAGAAGACAGGTCAAAATGAGGAAGTGCAGGGATTTCTGCTGTAGTAACAAAGTCACTATCTAAAGACACTACCACTGTGAAACACTAATGCTTTTGGCTCAGACAACAACTGAGTGGGGGAAAAATGATGGGAGAAGAGGATGAGGAGAAGCAGGAAAGAGGAAGGAGAGGAGAACGAGAAAATGAAGAGCAGCAGCAGTAAGAAACAACTGCATTTACACACCAGACACTTTACAGAGAGCCTAGGTCATTGTTGGCCATCTCCCTTCAGATTTGTGAAGGTCCATAGGTCCTGGTGAATAAAATTAAATGTGTTCCATATAATATAGTTATCTAGATTAACCAATGAGGCTGGATTTTGAGCATTTCATAATGCAGAACACACACACAAAACATAAACAAAAACACGTGAGCATAACTTATAGATTAAGAAGCCAAAAAAAGCTAAAACCAGGAGGACAGGAGGATTTCAATCACTAAATCCAGCTCTGAAGCTACCAGTGTGGCTTCCAGTAGAGTTGGAAGCCCTCCCGTGAGGGCTTTTACACAGTTCACCAGGGAACCCATTACTTAAGCCAAGAGTTTTGAGTACAATTTTGCCATGAACAGGTGATAATTAGCCTAATTAACAGACTAGATCCTTGTTAACTAGTATGAAACGAGATTTAATCTCACCCATGCAGGTGCCTGTCATTTTAAAGTTCTGAGCATATCATTCATGTTTTAAAAAGTAAAAATGTTTTTGCATTTTTCCTTTTCCGTTTTAAGCATACTCACATTCCAGGCTGCCTCTGGCACTGACAACCTACAGAAGGCATCATTTCTAAAGACCATGCTCAAAGATCTCAACAACAGTTTGCAAAGTGATTTGCATTCATCTTTCAAAAACCTTTATTTCTGTGATGTTTCCTAAAAAGAAACCACAAGTTTTTGGTCTAAACAAACCATGATAAAATTGAGCTGGATTTCCCTTACGATAGTCTCATAGGTCAGGTTATAAATTCGGGGAAGGGCCAGATGCTAAGTGTTTGGAGCTGTGGGGCCATCAAGACCTTTGACACACTATTCACATTGTCTCTCCAGGCACAAGGGCAGCAGAAGACATGGCAGCTAGGTTCTAATAAAGAAGACTGAGCCTGGCCTGGCCTGGCCTGCAGCTGTGCTGAGCCTACCAGGCTTAGATGGCAGGCTGCGTCCTCTCAACATCACCTGACTCTCTGCAAGGTCAAACAGCACCAAAGCTGTAGTGCTGGAACAGAAGATTCAATATATGCCCTTCTCGGAACCACAAGAGCAGAGTGAGGACAGGTGGAAAGGAGCGTGGATGTGAAACCTACCCCGGACTGCTCCAGCCTTTGCAGAGCTACCTCCTCCAACTGTATCAAAGGCACAAGAGCCGAGAGGTGCCAGCATTTTCTTTTTTTTTTTCTTTTTTTTTTTTATTCTTTAATTAAAATTTCCAACTGCTCCCCGTTTCCCATTTCCCTCCCCCTCCTCCCACATATTGCCCCCTCCCCCCACTCCCCTCCCCCATCCCCACTCCTCTTCTCCTCCCCCCAGTCCAAACTAATGGTAGAAGTCAGGTTCTAGACAAGAAGACAAGGCAGAGTGGTACTATTCTCTAGTTTGAACACAAAACTTTTTGCCTTTTGCTTGGCTATGAAAACATTGGGTTTATATAAAACAATTTAAACCACAGCTACAAATATTGAATCAAAGATAAATGCTTCTCGAATATATGTTATTATTCTAATGGAATACATAATTTTAGTTAAAATGATAAAATTCATTCTGATCCTTATTTATACACTCATCCAAATGACAGCTGACCAATTTTTAATGCCTGGCCACCAAGAACACATACATAAAAATCTTCAATTTGTAGCCACAAACAACCAAAAGAAGAGCACACATTAGGACATACTATATGTCTAAAAATAAAACATGCTATGTATAAATCTAGAAATAAAGAAAAACATGTACAGTCACCAAAGGAGCCTATAACTTAGCGATCAATACTGAAGTCAGGGAAACAATTAGAAAACAAACCAATACACTATGAGGGGACTTTGTGAGAAAGTTTTAAGAGATGTTCAGAAAAGGTATCAAAGAATAAAATAGGTAGGAAAGTTTTTGTGGATCGAGGTTGCTTTGAGCTAAGTCTGAAACAGCAGAAATAAAACCATGTTGTGTACAAGTCAGATTTAAATAGCTGTGATGACCACCGTAGGAGTTTGGCTTTGATATTAATAACATTAATTATCAATCATTTTCTTCTTTTATTTCCTATATTTTCAGCATTTTCTTTTTACAACTGTGATTATGATTTTTCCAAGGAACTGAATGTGGCCTTATCCTTCCCAGATCTGACCAGCCAAACAGAATACATGTGCATGCAGTACACACAGGAGAGTATCTGGGAGAAAACCTACCAAAGAATGTCCTCTCTGAGAATTAGGCTGGGCTAGTTTATCCATTTGGTTACCTAATCAACAAACCTCTACAAGCCGCAAGTTTATAGCAAGGACCACAGGTATTCCCCATTATATATGACCAAATGTGTTGAATGCTGAGAACTGGGTCATTTGCATTTCAATGAATAAATGTACAAGATGACTTTTTTGTTATGCCAGAGTCTCATTGTGTTACACAGATAGCTTTAAATCTAGGATTCCACTGCTTCAGCTTGGAGGCTACTTGGATTAAAGCATGAACAACCAACTCCAGCTTGATGACACTATTTTAACACAGCAAGCAATCACATTAGATAACAGATTTTAACAGTACGATTAAGAACAGACATAGAGCCGGGCGGTGGTGGCGCACGCCTTTAATCCCAGCACTTGGGAGGCAGAGGCAGGCAGATCTCTGTGAGTTCGAGACCAGCCTGGTCTACAAGAGCTAGTTCCAGGACAGGCTCCAAAACCACAGAGAAACCCTGTCTCGAAAAACCAAAAAAAAAAAAAAAAGAACAGACATAGATGGGAGAAAAACAACAATTTTCAAAAACAGTCAATTGCAAAATCAAATCTGGAAATGTTATTTCTTTATAAATACTGCATATAGAACATTTATACCAATCTTTCAAATCTTCAACACCCCAGAAAAAGACCATGTGGAATAACACTATCGTTTATAGTATGCCTTCCAGCATTCAAAATATTAAATTAAATTTCAATCCAATATAATTAAGTGCATAAGCAAAGACAACTGTAAGGACACAAGCGACAAGATAAATCTATGCTGGGCATAAGGAAACCAGTGGGAAAGCTAAAGCAAGGACTTCACTGAAGGGCTCGAAATGAACTTCACAATAGAAAAGAGTTTTTCAATTACAGACATGGAAAGTATAAGGCAGATAATCAAACTGATATCTGAACTGAAAGATTTGAAAGTCTAAAAATTATTAGACATAAGGAAATGATAATTCCTTATAGTTCAAAAGTAGGGTAGGAAGAGCAATGAGAGTGGCAGGAGACTCAGACCTCTGTGCACAGGGTCATGTACCTGGCCCCAGGCCTTAGCAGAGTTTGGGCACTCAAGCAGGGTACTATGTCTTGTACTTCTGCAAAAGCTGACAGCTAGAGCCAGAGGCTATTTACTAAAATGAGAATCTGCATATTCAGAGTAAGCTCAGGGTTTTGGAGGATGTGGCCCTTAGTGGTCAATCGTATGAAGATTATCACCAGGCTCTAAGACACTGGACCTGGAAAAAAAAAAAAAGTCATCCAAAACACTGGCAGAACCCAACTACTTTTGGGGTGCATCCATGCACACATGGGTGCCTACACTAACACACACACACAGTGACCTAATCATTTTCTGTAACAAAAACACTTCAAATCTAGGAACAGAAATTTGAAGATCTCCATTCTTCAAGTTACTAAAGTAATACATAAGGGGTGGGTGCATCTAAGCAGAGAACACAAATCAAGCATGTGTGAGGCCCAGGTGAACTGCCAAACAGGTGTACCTATAGCATCTTATCCTCTCAGATTCTCACAAGTTAGTGTAGATATGAAAAGGTAGTTAAAAAATACCACTAGGTCACTCCCCAAACTAGGTACTCAATCGTTAAACTAGAAACTCTCAAGTAAAATGGAGAAAAGCATAGGCAATAAACCAGAGGAGCTGTTGCCTGAGAAACAATAATTTCTTGAATTTTAATCCTCTCACCTCAAAAATATTTAATTAAAAAATGGTAACAATATGAACTGTTGGGGGGTTTTCTTTTAATTTTAAGATAAAATCAGTAATTAGCAACTAGACAGAGAAAAGGGTGTTGGTGTGGATGCAGTTACAAGATAACGGTGGGATGGATGTCTCCTGATGGAGGAGTTACTTTCATTTAATAAAGAAACTGCCTTGGCCCATTTATAGACCAGCCCTTAGGTGGGTGGAGTAAACAGAACAGAATGCTGGGAGAAAGAAGCCGAGTCAGGAGTCGCCATGATTCGCCCACTCCAGACAGACGCAGGTTAAGATCTTTCCTGGTAAGCCAGCTCGTGGTACTACACAGAATATTAGAAATGGGTTAGATCAATATGTAAGAGCTAGCCAATAAGAGGCTGGAACTAATGGGCCAGGCAGTGTTCAAAAGAATACAGTTTCCGTGTAATTATTTCGGGGCATAAGCTCGCCATGTGGGCGGCTGGGTGCTGGGGACACAGCCCTGCCGCTCATATTACAACAGAGTGGCGCCCATAGGAGGGCGTTCACACACACCTCCGAGAGAGAGAGAGAGAGAGAGAGAGAGAGAGAGAGAGAGAGAGAGAGAGAGAGAGAGATCCTCATCTGCAAACTGCTTCACAGAATAGCTGGAATTTGTGTTGTGCACCTCCAGACCATTTTTTTTGTATAACAAGTTTATAACGATTACTGCTATATATTATTCTTCAAAACTAGTGTGATATGAAGAACTAAGGAACACTACATATATGCCTTAGAATCAGGAGAGGTGGAAGAAGAATTGTCAATGAAAGCACAGGTAAAGAAAGACTGAGATGATCTCCCCTAGGGAGCACCCAAAGCGAGACTGCTGGTCCACCTGGATACCGTGTAGAGCAGTCCCCAACCAAATGTGAACTTTTAGCACAGATTTGACTAGGGATTAATAAATATTGTGGACAAGAAATAGCAACAGAAAACAAGCTGTACAGAAAATCCTTTAGAATCTATGCATTAATCTTATCGCAATGTTTTCAAAGCTCTTGACTTGAAAATTTGGATAGTTTGAATTTGATAGTTAAAAAACCAATTAAAATTGATCATATGAAGGCCACCATTATGCAACAAAATCAGAATTTTAATAGAGTGCAATATAAGTGTGTTTTGAATTTAGGCAGCCAGACAAACAAAATAAAGACAACTATAATTTTACAAGCAAAATAGCTAAAATGCAATTACATATTTATGTCAAAAGGTTAATGGCAGCATTTCAGATTTAACACATTTTTTTTCTTTAATCACTGTTGCCAGGCTTCTTAGGATACATCTGGACACTGTGTTAAGGCAGTGCAGTATCTCAAGACACAGGCATCTACAGAGCCAGAACAAGCCCGACTCCCCACTACAAGTAGTTTTCCCTTGGAAAGGTCAGGATAAACTCAGTATTAGTGATCCTAAAATAATGCCACAGAGAAGTGGAGTTTCTTACTTGCTTAAAATAATCAACTTGCTTTTTGAAGCCCATTCCCTATGGAGGGATACCTTGCTCAGCCTTAATATGGTCCTGCCTAAAGTTGGAATCCCAGACCTTGTTGACTTCCCAAGGAAGGCTTTACCACTCTGATGAGTGAATGGAGGATGGGAAGAGGGGAGGAGGGAGAGGAGGCCAAGGAAAGGGATGGGGAGCTGGGGTTGGTATGTAAAATGAAAAAAACATGAAAAAAGTAATAGTATGTGCAACCATTATTTATAGTTAACAAAGAAGCTAATTATCCGGCTAAAATGAAGATCTTAATAAGAATATAAAACAGCCCAAACAATCTTATAAAAATTTTAAAGAAAATCCCTAAAACTGTACTACTTAGCCAGTGAATATAAAAGAAAGGCTATTCCCATTAGTAATTAATAAAATAAACTCTTTTATATCATGGGAAGTTGCTCTAGTCTCTCTGAATGCATGGATAAAAACACTAACTTCATATTATCTCAGTAGAATGAAAAATGTATGTTTGAATATAAAATAGTAATTTAACTTCAAGAATAAGATTTAAAATAAAGAATAGTTATCCACATTTATCAAGTCATTCATAATCACAGTAAGGAACTAAAAAATGAACTTATTTTATAAATTACAAAGAAATCATATAATGAACACAAAAGCCCATGAAATAGCTGTAGATATGAAATTATATATCTAACAGAAAAAGTTTAAATAAAATATTGCCTTGGGATAAGTATTGTCAGAGCTTACTGATATTATAGCATATTTATTCTTAGAATTATAATTAGATACGATATAATCTATTCATTTACTCAAGATACAAGATAACCAAGCTAAATAAAGCTATTCCTGCCTGAAACATGTTGTCTACTGCTTCAGCTTGAAGCACACCTTGAGTGAATGCCTCTGTATCTTCCTGCCAATCAAAGAATGACTGAGTGACACAAACAGACCCTTATCTGCGCCTCTATGTGTAGCAATTTTGCCCAGTGAGGTCACTGCTGTGCCGACAGAAATAAGCAGATTATTACAGTAACTAAGAGCAAACTAAACATTTAGATTTTTGCATGGACAGATTTACACACTGTCAGCTAAAGCACAGGAGGCTGCTGCTTACACAACAAAGTGTGCCTGTCAGCTTTCTCCCAGGTTTAGTATCTGATTACATAAACAGGCCATTCCCCACTTTAAAGACTGACAGTCTGTCTTAGTTTAAAGTGCAATTTCAGACTATCAGCTTTTCTGTCTTGCACACTAGGCTGATTAACATCAGAGTACTTGCTGGAGGTCCAATCAGCTTTTCCAAGCCCAGAATTCTCAGACATATAAGAACTAGTGGACATAAGAGACATAAGCACATCCTGAAAGGTAAATGCTTCCAGGATATTTATATGTACGTATCTATAGTGATAGCTGTAAGAGAATTGAGGAATAAAATGGTATAAGTCAAGCTAATAACAATAATGTCATCTATAAAATCAAAAGGAAACATGGCCGACAAGCTATCCGTGCATTACTGTTCCCATAGCTGCCATCTCATAAAGGACGCAGCAATGACTACAGTCACATAGATGTGGAGAGCTGGGATGAAATGATGTTTAAAAGTTACTGCCACTAATTAATATCATTGCCTCCCTTCCAGTATACAAAAGACAATTCATAAAGCCAACATATCGCTATCTATGAATCAGAAATATGGCTCAAGTATTCTATAGCAGCAATACAGTTGTTAGCAAAAATACTCATATGTATAGACAATATGAGCTTTCCAGAAATTAAAGATTCAACTTTTGATTAAGCAATAATAACAGCAATAATAATAGTAATAATAGCATTGCGCCTCTGCAGTTTAGTGGAAACCTAGTTACAATTTATGCTGGATGATATTTTTGTTACATAATAATTGCATTCTTCCCAGCAAATACAAGCACCTGACTTTCATGCAAATGAAAGCATTTAAGCATTTAAGGTAGCATGGTTTCTTTTAAGAAGAAAAAATAGACAACAGTTACAGGAAGACATTACTGAAAAATCTTAGCTCCACCTTGGAAGAAACCCCTTCTTTCTTGTTTTTATTGGTCCTACACTATTTGGAAGCTGTTGACTGGAAAACATCCTGGGTATCTCCACTAATAACTGAGGGAAACAACTGCCTCTTGCCCATTTCCTCAGAACCAGACCTGAGGGTCTCCTGGGAAAGACATAGACAAGCACGGCATGCAGCCCATATTCACAGTACGTAAAATTGGATGGAGAAGAGGGACACACACAAACAGACTATGTTTCAGAGCAATATTTTTTCTTTTTGCAGGTTCAAATGCCAGTCCACACTGACATGAACAGCCGCATTCTTGAGACAATGCTCTGTCACACAACTCGACACTTCCTCTTTAACTGTCAGCCTAGTTTCTTAAAAACCCATCTTAATTTGATGTAATGAATGATTTTGTCTTTGTGAAACATGCCTAAACTTTGCACACATAAGCCCTGAATTTATCTAAAAATCACCTGTCCTTTCCCAACCCTTCTCAGAGTTAACATGTAGCTTAAGCGGTCTTGCTGCCTAACATGCCGAGCGCTTCTCTTTTCCATCTGTCTCCTGACACCAGCACTGAGGAGTAGTCATGGGGACGGTTTGAGAGTTGAAGGGTGAGAACACTTACAATGGCAAACAAGCAGAAGTCACAGACACAATATTGTTCCTAGGAATTCCAGCTGTAACTTTCAAACATTCATAGCAGATGAACCAGATGAAATATGTTGCTGCAGGTCAGCCCTGATGGATACCTCAGAAATATCGATGTTATTGCTGTTATTTTATTATGTACCACACTTCATAAGCGTATACTGTGGAGCACAATAAAACTTCACCACACTGCTTGAGTACTTATTAAACAGTTCAAGAGTTACTATAACAAATAACTTATTCTCTAGGTCCATTCATTAATAGCATATCATGTTGCTGGTTTTTTTTTTTTTTTAAGGATGAAATGGCATCACTGAGAAAACACACAATGTTGTGAAGTCCTTTGTATACCTTAGTCTTCCTTAATGAATTCCTACCTTTACTGCTAGCTTGTGCCCAACAATTTTGAAAGATTCATGGGAAATCCATATTAATGAATAAAGTGAAAAATGACGAAACCAGAGGCAACAACCAAGAGTCCACTGCAAACCTGTGAGCCTTCTGAACAGCTGGGTCACCAACAACACAAAAGGTACAGAGGAATAGCTACTAAAATCCTGGTACCTTCTGTTCTTTCAAAGGCTTTATTAGTTTACATGGAACAACTTATGGAGGTGACGTCATCAAACTATATTAAAGCAGAATGACAATTCTGAGGCTATTATAGAGTCGATGTTTTCTGCAGACAAATCAGCTCGAGGTGAGAACACCACAGTAACAGGACAGCACACAGTGGAAGGAGGTAAAAGGACCCGGCAAAAACAAACCGAAGCCAGGAGCATATGCGGGGCCTATGGGAAAGTTCTTTGGATGTGAGAGTGGAAATGAATTCTTTAAGCCCAAAGAAAACATGACTTGGACGTTTAACCAAAATTTTTCACTACATCTTTTGTTTGCAAGAAAACAAAGTAGGAGGTAGAGAAAAGGATAAAAGAATGGCTAGTTAGCCAAGATAATACCAAGGAAATTTATGACTCCATGTGCAGGTATCAGAAAATGCAGTTGCTATCTACACAAAATATAAGTAAACACAATCAAACAACAAAATTATGGAAAATTACTCAATCAATTCTACCATGAAGCTAAATGAAGATTTTTAAAAATGTATTCGACTTGTTTTTTTAAAAAAATAACTAATATTTGCCCAAGTGCTTCTCAAGAATATATTATTCACTTGCATCCCAGGAACCAAAATAACCAGTAGCACACCATTTCATGAGCTAAGATCCAGCCCAATGTCTAGTACCTAACAGGTCGAGATTAATTGAAGGAATTAGTAGAAAGATGTTTTTTCTTCCTTTTGATAATCAGAAAGTTTGAGTGTACCTAATACTGAGAAAAATAAAGCATTCCAAGAATGACTACAGTCCAGAAGGTTTTCTCCAGAAATTAGCAGAAACAAATTATTCACAGATTACATGAATCAATGCTGCCTTAGTCATCTGAAGCACGTCTAGTGTTAGCATCTGATATGTCTACAGATAGTCATTGCTGCGGGTGCACATGAAACACTGTAATTGGTTTAAATCGGCCTGGCCCATCTGTCTTTAATACTCTTATTACAAGGCAGTAAGCAGAGAACTATTAGAGCTGCCGTATAAGCTGTAAGATCTTTACCCGTTCTTAAATCATTTAAAAATAATGAGAGCTTTAGCCTTTATCTAATTAACGAGTGCCTTCTTTGAATTAGAAAAACTGTATCATTTAGCCCACGGTTGTTTAGTAAATTGGCTTGGTGGCATGGAAGCTAATCCAGGGTAGCAGTCTCAGGGTCTTAGTCCTGGCTTCTTATTACGTGAATTATAATTCAATGATCACCTTAGATCATGGGCTATTCATAAATCAGAAGCCTGACATCAGATGAAAAATTGTATTAATATATGAAACTTATTATATAGTACAAACTGCTCTCTTGATAAATTACAATGTTCAAACTTGACAATGATTGCACTTAAAACATTATTCCTGTTTGCTGTTTTACAGACTGAAACCTCTTCATGAAAAATTTACAACGCTCCTCTGTGTTCTGGAGTCAGAGGGCAAGCGCAGCAAATGGCGACAGGACCATCCTTTAGATCTGCTGCAGCAGCTGAGGGCAGGACACTCTGAGGACAGGAGAGGCCCTCGGCGGCTTCCCATGATCTCTATTTCGCCTTATGAAAATACTAATTGTCCTCACCAGCAGAAGCACTGTAAATAATAAAATTTTAATTTCAGTTTATTGGATTGCTTTCTTCTCCTATGTAGGTGTTCCAAAGAAATTTACAGTCATAAATGTTTCACAGAAATTTATAGCATGAGCAAAACAAAAAATAAAAAAAGGGGGAAGCCCATGAAGTTGAATTTGAATTGAGGCTGAGCTCCTTAGACTATGCGCTATGACAAATGCTTTTCGCCAAGGCTGACTGGGTAGCTCAAGCTGTAGTTCCATATTATTTACATTAATTACATGAAGGCTGCTTTGTTAATGGTACATTCTGGTGTGGGTCGCAGCATGATATGCTAATGACCTAAGAAAAATCTGCATCTCCAATATTTATGATAATTTGTAATAGAAAATAGGGTTGGTTTGTTTCTTTCTTCTGACTACAAGAAAAGTCAGTACAGAACAATTTTATTCTGAAAAGAAAGAAAAAAGTTCTAATCATCAAGACATTTAAATTCTACACACAAAGGAGCCTCTCGTTGTGAGGGTGCTGTCAGGGACCCTGACAGAGTGCTACTGTGTCAGCTCGCCACACGCCTCTCAGGAAGCAGTGGCTATCAAGTTGAACTGAAGTGGAGAAAGCGAAAGCATGAGGAGTGACTTCCACCACCACATGGCCTCTGCTTAGTCTTCTGGCCTTCTTTCTGCACAGCGACATGAACAAGGCATGAGAGAAGCTTCAAATAAATACACTTACTGTCCAGTAAGTTGCATCTATAATATGAAGGCTTAGGACATATTTACTAGAATACACTTCTTATTTCTATAATACTACATAATTTTGGGAAATTTAAGTTAGGATCACATATTCTTCATATTCTCCAAGGGTTAGAAATAATAATATGCATTAAATAATAGTATATTTTAAAATATTATTTTATTATTTATTCTTATTTAATTATGGATCAGATTTTGAATACTATTTTCCAGCAATAAGAATCAACAAAGCACATATGATTTGGCATGCTTATAACAGATTAATAATGCCTGTTGGAACAAAAGTTCTTATGAACCTATCTAACCTATAAGCTATGACTATAAAGACTCTTGGGAAAACCTACAGAGAGGATGCCTTAAGAGTATTGTATGTCAAAGCCTGAGTCCAGATTGTTAGGCTTCAGTGCCACTGAATACAATCTACTAATGGAGACGCTACCGTTTTTAAACTTATCACCTGTTTCTAGGTTTCTATAATAGAGATTTCTTTAAAGAAAAGAACAGGGTGTTGTAAGAGAGAGAGGGAGAAACTGAAAATAATAAGACTAAAAAGCCTGCTGTGAGACAGTGTCTTCTAAACAGGACAAGAAGTTGCACCCATGAAACCTCAACAAGACTGCCTCACACGAGCCCTGCACAGCGATGACAGCAGCTGCCATACAAATGAGGGAAACCCTACACATAGCCCAGAGAGAGGGAGAATCAGTTTTCCTCAGAGATTACAAGCCCAAAAGGTTAGCAAATCCCAAGAGGTAAGTCTTAGACGCATGTACATATACAATATAACATGGACTCAGCAAGTTATATTTATGTATAAACTTATGAGTAAATAAAATAATTTTAAAAGGAGAGGTTATGAATAGGAAAGTGGAAGGCGACATGGGAGAAGTATGAGGGATAAGAAGGGTAGGAATAATGTAAATATAATATTCATAAATGAAATTCTAAAGTAAAAGTGTCGATAGAAATCATAAAAACTTTAAGGAAAAAAGCAACACTTCCTAAGCTACAAGCTCCTAGAGTTTGTAACAGTTTAAACCCAGCAGGACTGAGAAAAATCACGTTTGGGAGTGCTTGGTCCGAGGATTAACCTCGATGCTGCGTTCCTAGCAGCCCATTCGTGCACACTGTGTGAGTTCAGCTCTACCCTTAACTGGAATGTCATAAACAATGCAAAGGAAACAAAAGTCTCCGCGAGATAAGAGGGAGACTGTGTCCCATTTCGGGAATAATCTAACAACTTCAGCTCAGATTCTGCATGCCTCGATGAAGAGCGACACGTGACTCTTATGTTTTATGTTAGACATTTAAATCCACAAATGAAAATTTGTGTTTTCTTTGAAATTATCGAATTGTGTTAAAGATAAAAAAGTCCAATGTTTTAATTTCCACATAGGTAGGTTATAATTTTGTGACAGGCAGAGACATCTCTGAGAAAATACTATGATCAAAGAGCTCATGAACTAATTTAACATAACTCATGATTAAGAAAGGAAAATGAAGTGCCTTCGTGTTCATAAACTTCTAGATAACAGTAAAGCAATTCTTTTGACTCCCCCTGAAGGCTTCAGTCATAAAACATAACACCTCCTGCACCAGGGACAGAGAGTCTCTTACAACATAACCAGGTCAGATTGATCTAAAAGGAACTGCACGAACACGGCCGAGCCAGTACGGGCTTATTCACCCATCTTCTACCAAATACGTATGCGCTACCAACAGTCTCCCGAATAAATAACAAATTCTGACAAAACATGAATTTAATGTGTGAAACAACCTCCACTGACTGCAAAGAAGAACTGACAACTCTAACAACTGGTTCCTTTCCCACTGCCGTGTGATATCTCTTTCTTTCTTAGAACTCCGCAAGGGTCAGAAAGCCTTTCTTCTGTACATCAAGCTTGAACTACTGATAAACTGTATTTTTAGACAGATAGCTGGGTTAAAAAAAAACAAACAAAGCTCTAACAACACAGATGCAAATGAGTCAAATAATGATGACAAACTAAAGCCATAAAAAGACAAGTAGATGGTTTTGACAGAAAGTACTATGTGGATGAGGCCGGATTATTCCTAGCCAGTTAAGAAGCTGGAGACATAGCTCAATGGTAGAGCTTACTAATATGTGAGAACATGGGATCCAGTGCCAGTACCGATAAGGAAAAAAGAACCCCACAACAACCTATCAATTTCATGAAAAAGAACAGAAATTCTATTCAAAGCAATATTTTGAGTAATAAAACCTATTTGTGTGATGAAACAACCAATGGTCTCCATCTCAAAAGGTCTCTGTGACTCAGAAGTGCAAGGTGTATTCTTGGTGGCAAAATATAGTCACATATAAACAAATGCATCAAAAATAAAATCTCCTTTTTCAGGACACTGTTTCAATAAAACAGAGACCTTCCTGTGATTTATTCTTTGAAATGTATAGATCACAAAATTATGCTCAAATCACAGTATTTAAAAGTTGCTGCAAAGACAATAACAAAGGAGCTAGCAGCATGCATTGCCAGCACTCTGAAAAATTAGATACAGCAGTCACTCCTTCTGCAGTACAAAAGACAGCAAAGCTTTCATACATCCCTTACTTTCCTAAGGCATGAAGGTGGGGCTTCTCAGCAAGAACAGGTACCAGTCACCAGGATTTACATGTGGACATTAGTCACATCCCCTTTCTCAGGGTTCAAAATTAGGATTAAATTATGGTATTAATTAATTTGACTGATTTACTAAAGAAAAGATTATCTATGAAATTACATAATAAACAAAAAACAGAATTTATAAGACTTAGAAAAAAATAATATATTTCATATGTGAAACATTTTTATTTTAACATCAATTGATTATCCTGCCACAGACCTTGAAAATAGCCCTAGTGATAGATGGTGACTGGTCCTTCAGATCAGCCGTACGGACCACTCCATTCGGATCAGCACTGTACAGTGAGTGGGCGGGGAACCGGAGCTCAGCATCTTTTCTCCACGAAGTGAAAGAGGATGAAGTCAGGAAGATGCAAAGGTGTCCCTGCCCACCTCCTAAAAACCTTTCCCAGATTTCTCACTAACATCCAGGGTTTAGAAGATTGTTCAAAAGAAGGAGGAAACACTTTCCTAAGACTATATTGTTATATTTCAAACAAAAATGTACATTATCTATATTTTTAATTCAAATTCTGAGAGATGACTGCTTCGAATTTAAATGAGAAATGTTAAAATGATCTTAGTTTGATAAATCTGGTTGGCAAGTTAACAAAATAGTGTCATAAACCTTTCAAGTAAATAATATTTTCTCTCCTTAAACACTTGCAGATTTTCTAGTGATTCAGTTTTATACACTTGAAAAATTAGTGCAAAACGAGATTAAATCCACAACAAGCACAGGGGAGTGCACGTCTGTTGTGTTGGCATGAGTATGCGTACATACCCAAGTATAGACTTTAAGTCTGAGAAAGGACTGGGTTCCTGTTTGGTGACAGTGTAGGCAGCAGTCAATTCTGCAGAAACAAGTCCCTAGAGAACAGTGGAGACGAACTGTGACACAGCCATGTGGCTACAACCTGTTTCAGGTGCATGCGCACTAACCTCTGCAGCAGTCATTCTCTGGACAGTGACAGTTGAGGGGTCCCTTGCTCCGGATGTCCTGAAGGTTTGACAACTTGCACATGCCAATTGTTCAGAAAAAATTCCAAATGATGTCTAGAATACTTTCAGCATTTTGCTCTGTATTGTTCACTCTCGGTGATTGTGTCCTAAATAATAAACTGTGGCCTCTGGCGATTTTTCTCAGAATGCTTATGATGAGAACTCATTCATCTAAATCTGCTGGCCAATGGAATAAAATAAATCAAGAATTTCCCAAATATAACAATATTTATGTTCACTAGATAATTGATGAAGGCTGCTGCACTAATTAAAACCCATCTGAGTTTCATTAATCTTGGTCACCAGGACCAATTGCCATGCACCGCACCTCATGGAATAAGCTCGCCCCTGCACTCTGGTCACATCCAGGTGGGCTTCTCTCCTAAATTTCCATGATAGTGTAAAAAACTTCAATTTAAAATGTGTATCAAGGACATGTAAACATGCAGGCATTTGGACATAGTTCAAATGCTCAGACCATAAAAAAATAGTAGAACGTATTATGAATATTTCTATCTTGTGTGCTCTATTTAACATGTCAGTCATGAGTTCTCATAAACCTAGCAAAGAGCTGGAACTCATGCTAACAAGTGCTGACTTCATAGCACATTGTTAGGTGTAAATGCATTGCAGGAACAGCAGCAGACCGGCTGTGAAGAAAACAGAGCTGACCAAGAACTAAGACGGCATTTCTTGTTAACAAAGTACACATGGATCTCTCTATAGTTTTCCTGTAACAGTCAGTCAGGATACAAAGGCAGACCATGACCACACCACCTCCATATCATACAACTTTACATTTGGAAAAGGCTCTCTCAGAAACTGAATAAACGTGGTCTCCATTTATCCCTCAAAATGTCACTCTATAGCACAGCTCTCCTTTTCGGATATGAATACTACTATAAGAAGAGCGAAATATCTCATCCACAGTCACATAAGAAGTGACACTGTAGCAATCCAACAAATCCCTATGTAGTTTCAAACGCAGGCTTTGGCATCTTTGGATGAAGCACCCTAGAGTCTTTAAGATCGTATACTCTGAACACTTACATTACACCCACAGCCCTGCCCCAGGTTCAGCCTGTCTCAGAGTCCTCCTCTCAGGTGATGGAAGTTGTAGCCAGAAGCCTTCCCATATAACAAGGCAGAGGGAAAGGATATAGCATGCTGGGCACAGCAACTATGGAGATGCTGGAAACAGGAATGGGGTAGGCTGGGAAAACATGTAGTAAGTCTTACCCCATAACTCCAATGTTCTAAAGTCAAAAGCTTATGATCTTGGGAAAAAAAGAAAGCTTAGACGAGGAAGTATTTATATAACAAAGCCCTAACAAAGATTGTTATAAAATGCTTTATTATCTACAACTGTATTTGCTATAGTGTTTTCTTATTTCTTAAAAAAGTACATATTATGATGTTCATGAAAACTGATGAGTGAATACCTAAATTCTGATAATGGTAATGAAATTCAGAATATTTTCTCATCAGAAAGTATCTCACAAATGTGAACACGTGTACTTAAAAAGAAGAACAGAAACAACAACTGAGGGCTCTGGACCTTCCCCAACACCTTCCCGGCACTAGACAGCTTCACTGCTAATCAAATATTTCTGCAAATAAATATGTTTTTTCTTCAAATCATTAATAATATTTATTTATATCTGAAAGTTCAGAATCATAAGCCAGAGCTCATTCTCAACATCTGAAACTCATTTTACTATTAAGTCTTCTTATGGTCTTCATAAATGAAATCAAATGATTGTTTAGGAGCAAGGTATGACTCTGAAGAGTCCTGTATGAGCTGAGCTCAGGTTAAAGTAATACAGAGTTTGGAAAGTAGAAATTTTCCACAGGAATTTTACGATGAGAAAATAAGAAGCACTATGAGTTTGAAGAGGCTGTTAAAAGCCTAGCTGGAGAAGCCAGTCAGGATGCGTGCACATAAATGGTACATGGGAGAAGTAAGAGAGGAGGGTGAGAACGGCTTCTTTCACAAAACCAACACAAGCACATAAGGGAAAGGGAATAAAGAGACTAATGTAGAGACTGGAAAACAGTATATGGCCACGCACTGCAATCTGCTGACAGCAAACACACACCCAAAAGTGTCAACTTTCCCGTCATTAACTCTGTGACAAGGCTGCCTTAAAAGTACAAGGGAGGGCTGCAGGACGAGCTGTCTCCACCTGGTTTCCACTGGCAATTTCCTCCTAATTTTGTCAAGAGGAAAAGAGGAATTAAAAAGAATTAAAAATTAGTTTAAAAACAACGACAGCAATTGCAGTGGAAGCTTCATACTTGGTGAGTCAAATAAGCCTTGTGCCTTCATGTAAGTCAAGGACTTGGGGATAGAAACCAGAAGATCCAGGATCACAGTGCTTGGACACAGAGGAGGCTAACAGCGGACATAATCAGATATACATGGGAATGGGATCCCCTTAACCACAAACACGCCTGCCAGAACCACACTTCATGAGGTTGTGAGCTATTTTCCTTTTTTTATTCGTACTAAAAAATATTTTTAAATTAACTTTAAATGTAATTAAAATTAATCTACTGCAAAAGAAAAAATTGACTAAGTCTGAAATGCCCATGTACTTCACAGCAAAATAGCCTTAAAAGAGCACTGTCATAAAATATAGAAGCACAACAACATAACAAAAACAAACACAAGGCCATTGGTGTAAACATCTTTGAAAAGTATTTCAGTATTACTCAAAAGTGGTCAATTTTTTAAGAAACACTGTGACATTCCCCTCAGGAGACAGTAGCCAGTTCCCTCGTTTAGGAACAGTAAGGAAAGTATGGCAAGAGACGACTCCCAGTATATCTGAGTTGGGGGGATTTTAACTGTGGCAAATGAACTTAAAATTTCCAGAGACAGAAATTTCTGGATAATATAACCATATTCTTATTTTTCCAAGATTCAGAAAATGGTACCACCCCAAATGCTTTAATTCCCTTTTTCAATGGTGCTAGTTAACCTCATGGGCCTGTTCACGTTCAGTATGCACAGCTGGATACAGTGGTGCCATTTGTGATCTTGGCATTTCGGTAACAGAGGCAGGAGGAAGGCAAGTTTGAAGACCTGCCATTGATGAAAATAATGCAAAGAAAGGACAAACAAATAAATAAACCAACAAAAACCACACACACACACACACAAAAAAAAAAAACAAACAAACAAACAAACAAAAAAAAACAGCTCTGCCACTGAGCTGCTGTCCTGGCATCGTGGTTTATTTTTAAAAGCTAGGTCCTCTTTGATTCCTTATCACACCCCACAGCATTTTCCAGTATAGCATGAAACTTCCTACGCTGATTACAAGAGCTGCAAGGGTGTGTGTGCGTGTGTGTGTGTGTGTGTGTGTGTGTGTGTGTGTGTGTGTTGTTAGGGGTCAGTGATTGTTTCACTTAAGTTTTAAACAGCTACCATTAGAAGTTCCTTTGGCTGGCTGGCTGAGACGTCATTTACAAGTGGCTTGGGTTATTTCTATTCCTATTAATAACCCACTTTAAAATTCAGTTCGATGGTCTATCTATTTTAAATTTATTGTATTCACCTCTCTCAGCTTTCAGTGGATTTTTTGTGTTCTGATATTACTTATTTTCTCTATACTTTTAAAAGACCCTTAGTTCAAAAGCAAAACCATGTAAAAGAATTAACCCACGCTATTTTGTTTAATCTCAACCTTTTACTTACAAAATGCATTTCAACTTTTAATATTACCTTCAAATATAATACCAGCTACTCACCAGCCTATAATCGCAGTGCTACATTGCAATGCAGTATCATATAATATTAACTTGCTATAAGTTTTTAGTTCTAGCTAAAATAAATAAAACCCTACTTAAAAAGGACGAGAACTCTCGTCAATCCATCAAAGACCCCTGAATTCTAGAGACTTGCTTTAGTAATAGCCCTCACTTTGAAGGAAAGCAGGTAACTTCTTCCGGTGTGTTCTGATGAAAAGCACGAGTTAGCAGAACTTTTGTAAATGTAAAGTTGTAGAAACCAGTTGTTATTACTGGTTTTGAGCCAAAAGTCTCAACAACTTAGCTGGTATTTAACCAAAACTTAAAAGTACATTTAAAATATCAGAAACTGGATGGGCAGGAGTATAGTCTCACCACCATTTCCCAGTGCATGCATTTCTTTCTAATAACTACTAGAAATTTGTAGAGAACTAAGATTGACTAAAATTGAGTCAAATTCTTACAATCTCCCTGGGGTCTGCTCTGCCCTTCTGGTCTTCTTCCACACCTGGCACCCCGAAGGCAGCAGCACGTCCTGCCTCTATGTGGGTCACAGATGGCCCGAGCCACACGCCGGATTTCGCAGTCATCAATCAGGATCACTTGGCTCTTCTTCCTTCTGGTATTCTCTTCCAGAACTTGCCTCTCAATCATCCCTTGGAAGACTATGTGCCCTTAGTCTCTGCTTACCTGATTTCCATAGTCTATTTAGGGCGCACCAGCACAGGCTTGCTTAACATTGAAGTGTCCTTATTGGCTTCTATTCAAAGCCACATCCTAGCATACCCTCTGGACCTACTCACATGCTGTAAGAGTAAGAAAATGAAAATACATTTTCTAACCTTTTTCATTTATAAAGTTGAATCCAAAGATAAGTTCTATGTGGATAATTTTAAATAGTAATAATTTTAGTAAACAAAAAATTGGGGAAATCCATTAACTTGCAATATACCTATACATGAGTGAACACACACATACATCCTTCATAAGTAACAGTCTTACATACTCTAAAAGCCAGGATAAGATATCATAAATACAAAGTAGATAATATTTCATTCAACTTAACTTAATCAAAGCATGATGCATCTTAGATAACAGTGTCCAGAGGAATCTTGATGTTCTCACTAGAAGTGCTGTGGCATAGACCTGACCTGATATGCGAGGAGCACTAGAGCAGGAGGGGCAAGTCACACGCGTGTGGAAAACCAGGAGGAAAGGAGGAGGTACGGCACAGCACAGCCTGGATGGCTGGAGAGAATAAAGGGAATTCACACCGCGGATGCAGACACGAGAGGATGGTGGGAAGAATAAGTCTCGAGGAGCTCAAAGGGGCCAGGGCAAACATCTTTGTAGGGAGCTCTGGGGTACTTTCAGATAGAAATTCCTGCAATGCAGCACTTTTATGAGTTCTGATGATAATAGAAATATTTTCTAGAAATACAATTGATGTTTAAGATGACTACTCCTTAAACAAAATCATTTGTATTTTGTTCAGGAGATAGCTACTGTATTAACTGGAGCTATTTTATATTTCTATATGAGATATTTCAAATAGAAAACAAATGGAAAGTTATGGCTTTCAAGGAGCTACTGGTGGTACTCATGGAAACAAGACCTGCTCATTCACAAGTTAATAAACGATTCTAGGATAAACTAACTCATGGAAACAAGACCTGCTCATTCACAAGTTAATAAACGGTTCTAGGATAAACTCATGTAAACAAGACCTGCTCAGTCACGAGCTGATGAACAGTTCTAGGATAAAACTTAGGTTAGGAAAAAAGAAAAAAAGTTAACATAGATTTTAGGATTCTCTTCATGGTCTCATTCTATCCACAGTGAGGACAGGATTGTAGAGATCCTGAATATATCTCAGTATTAAAAATGATCATATTTTCTATTAACAAGTCTCTGAAAAACAAAAACTGCAGTTCCTTCATTGCATAGTTAGTCTGCACACACTTGCAATCAATAGTTTCAAACTAAGTAGGAAGATAGGCAGGGAAACGATACTTTTGTTCAGCATATTTTCACATAAGAGATACCTCTGACTAAAGAAACTTGTGTTGACTGAAGTAGGAATATGAGAGAATAAATAGAAGAATTCTAAAAGAGAAACTTGTGTTGATACAAAAATTACATTACTCACATTTTTCAGCTCAATGCAAACTTGATGTAATTAATTAAATTTAAATTATCTAAAAACTAGAGAATTAATATTCACTTTTAATCTCTTCAGCTTATTTTAATGTGGTTACTTTTCATGAACGTGAATCAGAAATTGCTGAAGTTGTAGCTCAGAGAAAAATACTCCAAGCTCAGAAACACCCTAAAGCACAGCAGCCTGCCAGGCTCCCTTCTCCCTACTTTCTTCAGCATCACACTGCCTGTACAGAGACCATGTGTCTCAGGTACTGAGCTGAGAAGCACACATACATTTTCAGAACTCGCAGAAAGTTACTATTAACAACGCGGATGGAAAGCAAAGTAAGCAAATGCTGCCCGAAGAGTGCATTTTAGAGGTCAAAACAAATAGAAATGAACCACACTAAAAAAACGAATTTACAGAGAAAATTCCCAGAGTCAAAACCGGGCCAGTTGTTCCCGAAGTGTATACTAATGGCCTAATAAGAAACAACACAGTACAGCAATAAAATCAATTCATTAAAATATCAATGAGAACAACAATGGCATTATCTAATTCACAATGTGAATGTATTAAGCACACTAGGAAATAATATTTAAAACTTGAACTATTTATTATATGTGGGAATAATAGCTTCCAATTATAAGACAGATGCTACAACAGAGTCTTAAAGACACTATAAACTTATGGACCAGTATGGAGAACATTGAGAAGCAGGTGTTGTGGCAGGCACTTGGGTGAATAAGGGTAACATAGAAAACCAGAAGTGTGCGCCTGATAAAACTACAGAGCTTATGTTCAAATGGTGATATATGGACTCCAATGACTTCCAGGTTTGATCTCATAGTCAGGACAATCAGCATTTGTAGCAGAAGATTGAAGGATAATAATTAGTTGTGACAGTGATAAACTTACAGTTAAAAACCTATCTTGCGTGGGACATGCACCCCACAAATTTTCAGTGTAAATATTTCCGTGCTGGGTAATTACAAACTACAGCTGTTCATGGGATTCTAAAAGTCAACACTTCTGGCCATAGAAGAGTGGGCCCCAGTACATTACCACACAAGAGAGGACTGTCAAGTGTGAGTCTGACATTATAAAGGCACTAAGTGAGCATGCCTCCCACAGAGACCAGCATGTAGGACAGAACGCAGGAGGGAGTAGAGAGCCGGCCTTCACTAGGTTCTGTACAAAGCAAGAGAAAGATGTTCCAACTTCATTATATTCATAAGACTGAAAAGAGACTCCCTGAGAAAGGACTGAAATTACTCAAAAGGACCAATGAGGAGGCAGGAAAGAAGTCAGATATAAGATTCCCATGAAGAAAGTATAGAATTAACAGGGGCAGTTAAGATGAGGTAAGTCAGAGTAAAATGGGAGGTGATCAAAGCCTGATTATACTCTGGATGTCGAAGTTGGACACAGAAGCTGAGAGTTAGAGAGACGTCGAGAAAGACAGAAGTTGAGGGTGTGTGCTTTCCATAAACAGAGGGCAGTTCTAACAAGTGAGGTGGGCAGGGTAGAACCACATGTACTAAAAGCTGAGGACAGAGCAAAGAGAAGATGGAATAAACCTGTTTAGTACTTACAGACAATAGGTCTAAGTCCTACAAGTGAGAACGGAAACCGGTATCTAAGGAGGGTTAAACAATGGGATGAACAGAAGAAGAACTGCAAACAGAAAAGGGAAGCCAGAAAGCCACAACCCAGAGCATTAACATGCTGCAGCTGCTGATCCTCATCCAGCAACAGCTAGAGTACTACAGAGAGGGTGAGCTAAATCTGCCAAGTTACAAAGGATGAACCACTATGAAGCAATGTTGAGGCTGACTTAAAAATCCTATAACTATAAAAATATGAAATTAAAATTTAAAACTTGTAAAGTTAAACAGTGTCTCAATAAATAGTCACAAAAATTGATATATAGTAAAAATGTGAGATTTAGCACCACAATGACATTTAAAAGAACAGCGGAACCATTTCTCAGTTTGAATGTTCATTACATGTTCTTTTCTTTCTTTTTTTGAGACAGGGTTTCTCTGTGTATCTGTGGCTGTCCTGGAACTCACTCTATAGACCAGGCTGGCCTCGAACTCAGAAATCTGCCTCCCTCTGCCTCTCAAATGCTGGGATTAAAGGCATGCGCCACCAAGACCTGGGCACATTTTCTTAAATAAAAGAATTAGCTTACTGGAAATCACTTAAGAGATTAAAGGAAAATAATTAAATCTAAAGGTGTAAGGAAACTAAATGTCCTTCAACAAATTAAAATTTCCAGCGCAAAAAAATAAAACCTATAATTATTATACACAATTCTTACCACACCGACAATGAAACATTCAGTACTGGAGGTGACCGACAGACAGGCTTAACTGCGCTGACAGTGTAAGGTTCTGGTCGTCCCCACCTCACCTACTGAACAGCTTTACTCAGAGTAAGTCTCACTAAGAAGCTACATTTAAGTAGCTGCATCTGATTTTTCTTCACAGTGAAAATAAAGCATCCAGCTAATAAGGCAGCCTAGACTTTTCCAAAAGTGATACATGGGGGAGGAAGAAAAAGTGGCTATAGCATGTCTGAAACAGACAAGCCATTATAAAAGACAAAATTCCCTCAAACTCACAGGTACTATTATCAGATTCTGATGTGCAAATATGTAATGAAGGGACCTGGCATAACATTATTTTATATCTTACTGAGGACAGCAGACATCATGAGCCTTTCACTGCCTTAAGCTCCATCATTTGCCTCAAGACAAAATGAGTCTTCTGGAGGGAAGGTCAACATTCACTACTTGGAGCTTTCCCTGGACTCAGAAATTAGAAACTCGCTGTGGGCACACGGGAAGACAGGGACCCGCCAGCTAGTGATAAAACAGCAAGAAGGAAGTCAAACAGCAGCTACTTCACTTATGTATTCAGGTCAGTAATTGTTTGGTTGAATTTACCAAAAATAGCCAACTTCAGAAAAAGTTACCATAGAGCAAATTGAACTTTCAATGGCAAATGATAAATTAAAAATGGTGGCTAGAACTCAAGCTCAAGCTCTAAATTTAGTAGATATCAGAGGTATGGGATGTTAGGAGCTAGCATGCGATAGAAGGCAGTTTTCACCTCAACTCTAGCTAAGAATCCTTACAGAATTTGTTGAAATAGATATTGCATGGCAGTCAGTCAGCTGAGGGGTGCAAGCACAGATGCAGGAATCTACAACCTACGATGGTCACAGGTGACTTTGATGCAAGTGTCCAAGAACACGCCATGAGTTACTTTCCTCACGCCCATGAACAAATAATTCCTAACAAGCAGCACTGTGAAGATGGCGTCGTTTTGGCTCACACTTTGAGGATACGACTGATCTATGATGGAACTCATGGCAGCAGGAGTTAAGGGCTGCTAGTCACAGAGCATCCACTCCTGTTCACCGAGTCTACAAGTGGGTCTTCTCCCGTCAACGGATGCAATCAATATAACCCATCACAGGCCCTCCCAGAGGCTCATTTCCTAGGTCAATCTAGATCCTGTCGAGATGGCAATCTGTACTCAGCACAAGCAGACATGACTGGTGTGGAATTGAGGGTGAGGAGACAAGAGAAACTCCATAGTCTGTTAGAAGATAAGACATTCCATATGACCATGGCACTGTGATTACAGAAATGGGCCACGAGCCAGAATGAATAAAAATTCTCCTCAAAAATAGCACACATTAAAGAATTTTAGCAATAAGATGGCATAATTTAATATAAGCTGCCTCAAAAGAAGGGACAGCACCCATGAGGTGAAGAAGGGTGATGGAGGAGGGTCATATGTCTATTGGTTAATAAAGAAACTGCCTTGGCCCTTTGATAGGACAGCAGCTTAGATAGGCGGAGTAGTCAGAACAGAATGCTGGGAGAAAGAAGCCGAGTCAGGCAGTCGCCATGATTCTCCCACCCGACACAGAAGCAGGTTAAGATCTTTCCTGGTAAGCCACACCTTGTGGGGCTACACAGATTATTAGAAATGGGTTAGATCAATATGTAAGAGCTAGCCAATAAGAGGTTATAACTAATGGGCCAGGAAGTGTTTAAAAGAATACAGTTTCTGTGTAATTATTTCGGGGCATAAGCTAGCCATGCAGGAGCCGGGCGGCGGGAACACAGCCCGCCGCAGCTCCTTCTACAGAAGGGGGCAATCTCCTCGCTCCTCACACACCTGCTTTTGCTCACCCTGCCTACAGTCAGTATGGTTTCCAGTAATATCATTAACCACGTTCCCAGCACAATTTCTCATTAGAAAGAAAATATGATCAGGTGAACCCATGTAAAAACCTTTAACAGTCCTGTGCCTGCACCTTGGCACTCTCAGATCTCTGTTGCTGTTCTAGCTTGGTCAGCTACCACTTGAAGAAGGCTGGGATGGCTTGAATGAGAACGCCCACAAGCTCACAGATTTGAACATGGGGTTTCCAGATGGAGAATTATTCAGAAAGGAGTAGGTGTTGGGCCTTGCTGGAAGAGGCGTGGAACTAGGGTTCAGCTTGGAGGTTTCAAAAGCACACCTAGTCCCAGTCAGCCCTCCTCCTCTGACTCGTGCTGTGCCTGCTGCTTGTAGATGTAGTTCTCAGCTACTTCAGCACCACAAAGCCTTCCTGCCTGCTGCCATGTTCCCCACCATGATGGCCATGGAATCACCCTGATACTGTAAGCAATTTCATTTACTTTTATAAGTTGACTTCATGGTATCTCATCACACCAATAGAACAGTAGCTAAGACAAAAGTTAAAACATGGAATTGGGATATTTCTGTGACCATAGTGATTTTGGGTACTATGGATTAGGAAATGAGTTGAATACTCTAAGCAAAGCTTAATGGGCTATTCTAGTGAGAACTTGAAAGGCAAGTAGTACGGAGGCGAGAAATGTGGACTGTGGAGGCCCAAGAGACTTCAGAGGGGAAGTATATTAGTGGCTGGGCTAGAGACCATTTTTATGTTCCTTTGGCAAAGAATGTGGTTTCTTTTTGCCTGTCTTAAGAGCTTGCCTGAGGCAAAATTGAGCAGTTTTGAATTAATAACATCAGCAAAGGAGATTTCAAGACAACCTAGTATTGACAATGTCACACAGTTATTATTAACCACTCTCTTAGGCATATGCATGATAAAAAAGAGAAAGTAGGGAAAAAATACAAAGAGTACAGTTTGCGAAGTAAAAGAGCACCAACAAATTTAATACTGTAGACAAGTCCTGTGCTCAAAGAGAGTTTAAAGAAAGGCCTGATGACAAATGGAATAAAGGGAGTGGTGCCATAGCAGCAAGAACTACAGCTTAGGAAAGGAAAAGGCCCAAGGGACTCCCTCCATCTAAAAAGCAACCACAAAGGAAAGCTTATGAAAATGCAATCCAAGAAGGGGGCTAGGTTCTAGACTAAGCAGCTATGAAATCATCTGTGGTTAAATAAGGAAAGCTGCTGAGGCTGGGCATATAGCAGGGGAATTGCTGCCCTGATGCCAGGGGAGCCATCATGAGAATCTGTGAAAAGTGAAGCCTGGGTTGCACTGGAGACCACAGGATGCCTGCTAAGATCTACAAACAGGGGGGAACCAGCCCAGGGGAGAGAACTGTATTACAGTGAAGATGGCTGGAAGGAGTGGAAAACCAAAGAGTCTTTCATCCTTTTTGGCATCTAACGTAAGTTACTGGGTTTTGACTTTGTCTACTGGGCTCCTTCTCTTCTCTTCCCTTTTAGTATGATAGTATGTATTCTGTACTGTTGTGTGTTGGATGCACGCAGTTTGCTTTTGAGTCATCAGGGAGCTACAGTTAAGAGACTGCCTTGAGTCTCAGGAAAAACTTTGTACTCTCAACAATTAAAAGAATTGAGACTGTGAAAAACAATGCGAACTTTGGAAGGTGAATTAGGTCCATTTTGCATTATATGACTAAAAACCAATGAGGCCCAAGGGTAGAATGTACTTTGAATGAATCTTGTTCCCATAGGGTCGTCTATTTGAATGTGTGGTTCCCAGATGGTGGACTGTTTAGGAAGGATCAGCAGGTGTGGTCTTGTTGGGGGGAGGTGTGAGGCTGGGAGTGGGCTTTAAAGTGAAAAGTTGCTTTACTCATGGTGCCTCTTAGAGCAAAAGAAAAGTAACTAAGACAGACGGATATGTATCTTCCTGCAAAAAAAGTGCCTATATTTCATATCACTGTGCTACGTGGGGCAAGGGAGTAAAAATGACCAATGATCTTCTAAGAATGTCTAGGTGGGTCCTGAAGGAGAAGAAAGGAATCCACGATGTCTTTCTCTTTGGTACCTCTCCTGGCTTCTGTAACTTGTAAGAACTCACAGGAACACAAGGTATCTCTTAGAGCTGGATGCCTTGTATGAAAAGAAGGCAGAATAAGACAAAGAAACACAGAGCAGAGCTTCCTCCATCTTGCATTCTTGCTGAGGCCATTTCATTTGATCTCCTTGATACAGAATTCCATGGAAAATTACCTAACTCTATTCTAGGAATCCAACACCAGGATGCCCTAGCTAGCTTAGCTTCTGTTAATCTGCCTTCTTGTATGGAACCTCCTCTAGCTAACCACTTATTTCAGCGTCTGTTAAACTGCTTACTTCTGTGAAGCCCCTGCAGTTGTCAGCTGAGATGCAGTATGGTTTCTGTCTTTAAAAATCCTGTGCTCTGGACACTTGGGGCTGCGCCTAGGTCCATGAATACTTGAGTGTAGTCCCAGTCAGCTAGAATAATTCTGTCAATTGGCTATAAACTGCCTAATGGTCTTCTCTTGTGAGCGACCCATAACAGAATGATGGCCGCTCAAGCTATAAAATGTGTGTAGACAACACTATGGGGAATGTTGGATTCCTAAGGTTTAGATATACCCTGCCACTGTCACAGATGATAAACACGCATACACACACACCATATGGAGCTTTTCAACTTGCCCATGACTGTTGTAGTGTGCTTTCTGCTGCTGTGATCAAGACTAACTTGAAGAGGAAAGGATTCATTTTAGCTTACTTGTATCATCAGGCCAAGCAGTAAGGGAGTACAAGGTAAGAGCTCAAGGCGGGAACCTGGAGCAGGAACTCAAGCAGAGACCATGGAGAACTGCTTACTGCCAACTTGTTCAATAACCTTTCTTATTCCGTCCTGATCTGTGTGCCCAGGAACAGCGGAGCCACAGTGGTGAATCCTCTTCCATCCATTAGCAATCAAGGAAAGGTCCCACATGCCAGAGGCCAATCTGACAGAGGCAATGCCTCAACTGAAGTTCTCTCTTCACAAGTGTCAATAGTTTGTGTGAAGCTACAAAAGGCTACCTGTCACAATCATCCATACAGTACCTCTCAAGGACTTAAAAGAGGGAGAAAGAAAAGTTTAAAATAACCCATGTACTTAACAAATAGAAATTTAAGTCATAAAAGCATGAAACTGGCTGGACTCGGGAATAACACAGAGTTAAAAGGGAGGCCAGAACAAAACTGAGGCCCTTTAACACCATGAAAACCATAAACTCCAGCAAGAGCTGCCTGCATGCCTGCTGGGTCCTGGCTTTCCAAGGCTTCATTATTATCTGCCCAGCACTGAGTGTATACATAACAGTGTGCGGAACAAGACAACTAAAGTAATCACAAGTGTCAAATACTTGGCACATACTGAAGGAAAAAGCACTACAGAACAGAGGTCTCTTTTGGGTTCATAACTACCCAAGGTAAAGCCACAGTACTTACGGACCACGTGAATACAGCCAGTAAGTTGGGTTTGCCTTTTGCAAGCCCGAAAACAATGATATCCCTTTAATTATACTATCCTTTTCAGAGTATGATGACCTGCCCCCAAAATAAAATTTCCTGTAAATACAAAGTGTCATTTAGTATTCAAAATCTATCCCCAGTCTCTCGATCAATGTTCTCCATGCAAAACAGGAGGGGAAAAAAAGCAAATTATCTTATAAGTCCTAGAATATAAGAAATTAATGAACCATGAGAGAAAATAAAATAAAGAGGTACACGGGTACAAAGACGACAATATAATTAAGCTAGCTTTTCTCTCACACCTCACCCATCAGAACGGCTACTATTAAAATTTAATTAATTAGCCAATTAAAAGCGAAAAAGAAAAAGCATGTATTGGTGAGGATTTAAAACAAGGGAGATTCTTTTGCACTTCTCATGGGAAGGAAAATGGTACAGGCTCTATAGAAATGAGTATAATCATCAGATGGGAGGAGGAAGAGGAAGAGGGGAAGGAAGCAGTGGGAAAAAAGGAAAAGAACAGAAGGCAAAAAGGAGGAGCAAAATGGAGGAGAAGGGGAAGGAGAGGGATAGGGGAAGATAGAGCACACTTTTAAAGGAGAAGAACACACGACAAGAGAAAGGCGCACAGAGAAGTATCACAGGGGGAGTGAGTTTCAGGCCAGGGTCTCAGCATTAGTGCACACTTCCACCTACAAGATGCTAATGCCCATATTCTATTCCTATTAAAGCTAAATAAATGTCATTAATAACTAAAATTTCAAAAATATTTTTACTTGAGTGTGGAGAAAGGTTGTGTCATTTTGCTTGACAGCTTCTCTCTGCAGCCTTGCTTGTCCTGAAACTCCACCTGCTTCTGCCTCCCGAGTGTTGAGATTAAAAGTGTGTGCCACCATACGCAGCCCTCAAAACATATTTTATAATGCTTCACAGCTGTATAATACCTTGGAGACTGAAATGTCTGGGACTGTCCAGCTTCTTCCCTCCATGTTCTTTCTGAAGTTTCAATGCATAGATATGGCACTCTATGAACCTGCATTGTATGCTTCAGCTCCAAAGACATGTTTGGCCCTAATCTATGAAATTATTAGATAGAAACACACACATACACACATTCAGTCACACACATACACAAAACAAAGAAACAACAGCCAAACCAAAAGAAAGCAACAATCTAAAAATTAAGCCCAAGGCTGTCTAACAGTTATTAGATGAACATAAGGAAGCTAACAATGACACAGTGGTGGGGATGGAGAGTCTGGGTCTAACAGATAAATGAAGAGCTAGCTAATTGTGCGATCACTCTGCCCAGGGTAGGTGATGAGAAGAGTGGGGTTGGAGAGCTAAACCATCCCCATTCCCCGTAGCACAACGTCCTTGACAAGGACTAACTGATCGTGAGTCTAATTAGGTGGAGACAAGAAAAAAGCAAGAAGACAGAAGGTGCACACAGAAGAAATACAGACCTTGAGTCAGGGGTGTGGATAAATTAAGAGCTGGCCAAGAATGTTGGGTCAGGGAGGCTGTGTTTCTTTATAGGACAGAAGATATCGTAGTTTGGTTTTTATTTCTGGAATAACACAGCCAGGGAAATAGGAAAAAGTCACTGTCAGCCAGGCAGGTGGATTGATGTCATGGGGAAAGTTTGTCTGAGAGAAGGACACTGGAGCTCCTGCACACTGACCACAAGGAGGCAGGTCACGTCAGCATGGGTGCACACAGCTGTGAGGAGGGGTCACGTCAGCATGGGTGCACACAGCTGTGAGGAGGGGTCACGTCAGCATGGGTGCACACAGCTGTGAGGAGGGGTCACGTCAGCATGGGTGCACACAGCTGTGAGGAGGGGTGGGAGAGGGGTGCACTTCATGAAGGCTTTAAATTTCACAGAGGGATGCCCTTCCTCAGCTTACAGGAACGTCTGAAAAATTGCGGGGAGATTTGCGGACAGAGAGCATGTGAGATACCAAAGGGGGATCTGCGGACAGAGAGCGTGTTAGATACCAAGGGGGGATTTGGGGACAGGGATCATGTGAGATACCAAGAGGGGATTTGGGGACAGGGATCATGAGAGATACCAAGGGGGGATTTGCAGACAGACAGCATGAGAGATACCAAGGGGGGATTTGCAGACAGACAGCATGAGAGATACCAAGGGGGAATTTGCAGACAGACAGCATGAGAGATACCAAGGGGGGATCTGTAGACAGACAGCATGAGAGATACCAAGGGGGGATTTGCAGACAGACAGCATGTGAGATACCAAGGGGGGATTTGCCGACAGACAGCATGTGAGATACCAAGCAAGAAGAGAGCAAAGGAAAGTGGGAAAGAACACAAAGTCAGTCGCTGGACCCAGACTTAAGGGACACGAAGGAATGAGGGTAGCATGGGCTTCCGTAACACTTAACAGTCTTTGGACTTCTAGCTGCCTCTTTTGTAGTTTTCTAAAACTGGCTTTCTTCTAGAAGAATATTCTGTGTGCCTACATATAAAGTTTCTGTAAGTATGAGCAATATATTATTAGCCAAAGTCCTAAATGCATACCTTCTGTGGAAATGAACTTTCGTTCTCATGTTTTTTGGCAAGATAATTAGCTGATGGAACAGAAACCAACTGATTTAGTGTCCGAAACCTTAGATGAGAGGAACAAGTCGCTGCTCTCCTTCAAGCCCTCCACTCATTTTAAAGCTGCTGATTTGAACAATCAAATACAGCAGAATTCACCCGTGACCCAAGAGGAGACATTCAGTCAAGAAGGCCCTCAGAAACATCATGTCAGGTTCGGCTCCACTGTACACTGAACATCTCTCACCTGGACATCTACAACATAGCTCTTGCATCTCTGGCTCAGGGAACAATGTAGAAAAGGAAACAGAAAGACTCTGGGAGCCAGAAGACCAGGACGTCAAGAGTGAAAGGCTGTCTCCTAGGATGGCACCCTGAGACCAGAAGGATGGCAGTATCAATGGGCCTGACGACGTGGAAGGAGGAAAATTTCTCAGTGAGTCCTACCCTAGACAAAGACCTGCAGGTTGCTATTGACAGCTGAGAGGAGAGTTAGCCGCTCAAGGAATGAGTCCCCGTGTTAGTTGTTCAATTCAGAATGGTCAGCTTTGAAACCATATGCACAACACAACAAATGTGACCAATAGGTTGTATGTATATATGTTCATACATATTCATACTCACAAACAAATGTGACCAGTAGGTTGTATGTAGATATGTTCATACATATACATACTCACAAACAAATGTGACCAGTAGGTTGTATGTAGATATATTCATACATATGCATTGAGCAACAATAGAAACAGCCTATCAACTTGAGAACTGGGGAAACATGGGAGTGTTGGAGGGAGGGTAACTTGGTGGGGCTGGAAAGAAAGGAGGAGAGGGAAATGATGTAATTCTGTTTAAATTAAATTAGTAATTAAAAAAGTATTTTTACCAATGATAAAATGAATAACAAAGTGATACTAGAAAATTTCCAACTATAGTTACTGGTGGTAGTTTAAAATACTGATTTTTTTTTTTCTTAAAAGTTTCCTAACACAAACTTGTATTACAGAACACCTATTCTGGTCTTCAGTACATCCTCACACTGTCCTACTTTCTGAGATTCTAGTTAGTCTGGTTGCACATTCAACATCAAGTAAATAGCATCACAAGCAGATATGCTTAGCATACTCTCCAGTACAAATCTGATTGCTCCTCAAACTGTGCAAGCCAACAGCATAACTACAGAAACTCAAAGCCAGCAGCAGAAGCCAATAACACAATGTAGGCTACTGCACTATCACCCACCACAGGCAAACACAAGTAAGAGGATAGATATGAATGCTCTTATTCACAGCCATAAATCATATTGCCAGAGCATTATGGGAACTGTCTCTTGTGGTGGCTCTTAAACGGAGCTTGTTTAAACTTTTATATCAGGATCAGACAGCAACATTCCCACAAGATATACTTTGAGAATCACATGATTATCATTATCTTTAAAGTAGGGCCGACTTTTACCCAGAGAAATTATAAGGACCGGGACATAAAAGGAAAAAGTAGGCTGAAATAAGAGGCCGATCCTTGTAATATCAAAGGAATAGCCAACGGGGAGTGTGATGCTTTAAAGTACAATGAGACTATGTGCGGCCCCTCCAGCAGCCACTACAACTTTCAGAGTCTCCAAGTTGCGCACACCCGACCAAGACAGCCTTGGCTGCATCAGAGAACTCTGGATGTTGACACATGACACCTCTTGGGAGGTGAAGGCCATGTCACAAGCTAGCTTGCATTCCAGCTGTGGCATGTCTCAGCACAGGAGAGCAGGAAGCAGACAAAGAGAGATACATTGTTTCCTTTATGATATCAAGTGTGGTGCTAAGATGTTTTATTCTTCACTCACATTTAGTATTTTTCCTGTTCAATGGCCTTCAAAGAAGTTAAATACAATAAAAATATGTTTAAAACTTGTATTATTGAAATGTATTAAATAATGGCTTCCAGGATTGGAAGCAAGCCACATGTGAATGAATATAATCTATCCTTTGGCCCTCCAGAGGAGGCCACGGCTGACAGATAGTTCTCTGTGCTGTATTTCACATGCGGATTCCTGATTGAGCCAAATGTATGTATGTACGTACGTACGTACGTGCATATGTGCGTGCGTGCGTGCGTGTGTGTGTGTGTGTGTGTAAGAAGGCAGCAGCTGAGTTAAAATAGATCTTCGCTCTGATAACCTAAAAATGAATACACAAATACTTCATATATTCAAGAAACAATTCAAACCCACAGATAAACCTACGGTGAATGTCAGTTATGTTCAGTAAAGCAAACTATAAGAAACAAAGAAACACACAGAAGAGTGCAGAAACTTAACTCCACCCACCCATGCTGGGCACAGAACTCATTACAATAAATTAAGGTGACAACGTGACAAGTGACCAACAAGGCACAGATCCTGCCCTGCACCACACAGTGATATGGAAATGCTTTCTCTGCCCCTAGCCCTGTTGTGCCAGTTGTGATTTCCAGTGGTAACAGAGGAAAGCATTTCAGACACAGTATGGCTGAGACGTGGGGGGAATTGGGAGGAGCAAAGGGAGAGGAAACTGCAATAAGAATATATTATATAAGAAAAAAAACTATTTTCAATAAAAGGGAAAAAAGGAGTAAATAACTATGATAGAAATATTTATCTAAAAGCAATATTTATATATGCTAAAATAATGAAATGTATGCCTTGATATTGTCAAAGTAATTTTAACACAGCTAAACATAATTACCTTAAGATATGTGCAATTTTATTTGCATTTTGTAAACAAGACAATATCAAAATAACATCATAAACATTACTTGTTTACACCAAAAAATTATTACATGTGTGTTTCTAACAAGTAAGGACTAGTGAAGATTACCACACATAGCACGCACCCACGCCAGAGAGAGGAGTATGAGAAGGAGGGAAGAAGGCTGGCAGCAGGGACTCGGCACTCAGAGGAGTCTTGCTACACAGCACATGGTGTGGACTGACAGTATCACAGATGACACAGGATAAAACAAAAGAGCAGGGCTGAGAAAGGTGTCAGCTCCCGTCCCTGCAAGATTTGGACACAATGGATATCAATTCACAGCAGTAAACAGGAACACAAAATGTTTATGTGATCTCTGCAGACAGGAAAGTGGCATGCCCACTCACCGGAGCTGTGGTGCTCTTTACTATGTGGTGCCTGCTCACATGGGAATTTTATGCTTTGAATTCAGGATTAGCTAGAATATCAGAAAATGTTAAACCTGCAGATCAAAGAAAAGTCAAACCTAAAACACTAATTTACTCAGAAATAGATTTTTAGCATAAAACATATCAGGAAATCAAGAAGAGTCTTCATAATTTAAGAGAAACAAAAGAGTACATATTGGATAAAGATTTGTATAAAACGCTTACTTTTTAAAAAGATTTATTTATTTATTCTGTATACAACCTTCTCCCCCATGTATGCCTGCACACCAGAAGAGGGCACCAGATCTCCGAATAGATGGTTGTGAGCCTCCATGTGCTTGCTGGGAATTGAACAGTGCTCTTAGCTTCTGAGACATCTCTCCAGCCCAAAAAACCCAGTTTCTTATCCTGTATCAACTACTTAATTTATACCCCAGATCTCTAACAGGCTCTAATTATTGATATAATGGTCAAAAGATAAAATCGTCATGTTTATGAAATGAAAGCTACTGACTTGCAAGTTATAAAGATTATTATCAGAAAATGGCTTCAGTTTTTAAATTTGATGTATAAAATTTTAAATGCAAAATGTCTTAGCCCACTATAACACCATTCACATAAATACAAACATAAAATACAGAATTCTAAATTTAAGTATAAAACTCATCAAATAAGATGCCGATGGCACAGTGGCATAATATGGTAAAAGAAGTTAAAATTCAAGACCCAGTAAGAAGAACTTTTATTGCGTTTGTAGAAACAAAATTTCACAATGAGGAGCCCATTTTCTTAGGATAAGCTAACTCAGCCTTGGTCAGTGAGTAGAAAATTCAAATATATACTGCAAATACTGATTGACCTTGAAACTGTTATTTCAAAATTCTCAAACCTTTGTCATTTCACAAAATCTGTCTTAATTAATGAAACCTTAGCTTTAGGATGAAAATTCTACTTCTTTCAGAAAACGGACACGATGAAAGTTTGAGTTAGAAGGCAACCCACTTGTTATGGTTTGAAGAGTGATGGCCCCAGAGGTTCACATATATGAAAGCTTAGTCACCAGAGAATGGAACTCTTTGGCCTTGCTGGAAGAAGTATGTCACTGGGCATTGGCTTTGAGGTTACACAAGTCCAGGTTCTCTTCCTGCCTCCTGAGGGCCAGAATGCAGAGAGATACATTCCTTAGCAGCTTATGGAATTAGACAAAGTGCAGCTGGAGACGACAGAAGACCTTGGACAACAGAGGTCAGTCACGGGAATGAGGAGACCCGTGCCATGGATCACCAGCTAAACACTGATTAGCAAAGACTCTGTCAGATATCCCAGGCCCAATGTTATGGTTAAAAAATCAAAGAATCTTGGAGGATGAACAGAATCTCAAATTCCAGCACCTTAGGTATGGAAAGAGTTTCTACACAGTGACGTTGCTGAGTAAGGACTACCAGGAAGCAGGCACTTGAATGTAAGTCATCCTCACTGTTTTCCCTACACATCACATCCTCCTTACTCCTCTGCAGCCCCCCTTCAACCCTGACCTAGTGGGGGCTTCTTACTAGTTTACAGACTTTTATACTAAGATATACTTCCATCTTCAGTCCTGCCCTCTGCCTCTTATTCTAGACTCACATGCAAAATTCCCCAATCAAAACTCTACCACAGAATCTGTCATTATTTCGAATCTCTCCTTTTCCCAGATCAAACTGGGTCGGGATCTTTTCCATCAGTCAGTCACTAGCATAGTCTAGGTTCCAGCCTGGATAGTTCTCTTTCACTCATGTCTAACATACCATTAATTCTTTGCCATCATCTCTTTCTTTAATACTGGTATGATTTTACCATTCCTGTAAGTATATTTCAAAGGATGCCAAATATCAACTAATCCTTCCATTCCTTCCCCCTACCAGAGCTGTCAGGCTCAACTCTAACCCCATATATTCAAAAGGTACAAGTACAATTTCAAAGAAGATTTTAAAAACAACAACCAGAGCATCACAGACTATTGTAAGCAATCAATTCCTAATGATTTGGGGGCATCTGGGTGCGGGTAGGGTAAGTTGATGTGTGGAAAGCAGAGCCCCATTTGCGTTTTGGAGGCAGGGTCTCTCATGGGGGACACAGACCACTTGTTAGTGCTAGGCAAGCTGACCAGGGAGCTCCATGGACTGACCTGGCTCTGCCTCCACAAAGAAGGGTACATAAGTGCATACCAAGCCCAGCTTTAAAATAGGCTCTGGGAACGCGAACTCAAGTCCTCATGCATGAACTGAAATCACTTTGCCAAATGAACTATTCTGCTAGTTTCTAATAACACTCTTGAAGTTGACCCACATGTTAGTTAATCTATCTTATTTCTCACAGATTTACCTTTCTTACACTTAATAGATAAAGTCACTACATATCCTGTAGCTATAAAAGCCACTGAGGTACTAGAGAAGGGCATGCCATTAGAAAAGAGGTGAAAGGCAATTTGCCAGGTAGCCACAGAGTTGCAGACCTATAATCTCAGAACTGGAAAGACAGGCTTCAAATCAGCTTGTAATACATAGAGAGATTCTGCCTCAAAAATAGACAAATGACTAAAAGATGCCAAAACCCTGGAATAGACTCTGAGCTTTCATCCTCCACACATGTTTCCATGATGTGCTGTGGTGTCTGCTCAGACCCAGCCTCTCTAACTTGAGCTGCACTGCAAATGAAATGGGTGGTGCGCACAGTGCTTGCTAGAGCTCACTGCTCGTTCAACCCACATGGTAGCCAGGGAAGGGAAGCACTTCTAGGAGACAGCAGAAGAAAACAGAGGAGCTAAAACGCCTCAAGCGTTGAGATCTCTCCTGGGCCAAAACAGTTGCCATCACCAGCGCGCTAATTTCAATCCCAACAATTACGCAGTGGGAGGAGAGGGCTGGCTTCCATGATTCTGACAGCCATTCACATTCTGTGGCATACATGAACCCTCAGCCCAATAAACATAAAAATACAAGAAAAATAAAATGAAATCAATTACAAATATAGTTATCAAAAAGAGTATAAATCACTTCTCTCAATGTCTGACTATTACTTTAATACTCCTGAGAAGACCTGCTACAAAACCCACCTCATCTGCACCTTCACCTCATTAGTCAGGACACAGCATGTGCCCATTCACTATGACGTGGGCTATCTCAGGCACATAGTTCCTGTGCCTATTCACTATGACGTGGGCTATCTCAGGCACATAGTTCCTGTGCCCATTCACTATGACATGGGTTATCTCAGGCACATAGTTCCTGTACCCATTCACTATGATGTGGGTTATCTCAGGCACACAGTTCCTGTGATTTCAACAAGAAGTACATCTTCTAAGTTGACTTCCCATGCACACTATGCTATCACTCACAGAAACAATTCCCACCCATGACAAGGGAAGGCAAGTCACACAGTGAGACCATGAGGTTTCTTGTTCAGAGTGTGGGACCAGGAAGGTATTCAGGCTGGAGCCACAGGTGGGTATGACCTTCCTTCCAAAGTCTGCCCCAAGTGGTACAGTTGCAGCAGCTATGCCAGCTACAGCATCCACAGCCTTCAGAACAGCACTAGCTGGGGTCGAGCACTCAAACGAAACATGATCCTGTGGGATACATTTCGTGTCATCGGCACCAACTCTCCACCTCCCCGCTCCTCGAGCCATCTTCACTATCTACAGGTTCAAAGCATGTTGGTCTTCCAAGTGGATCCAGTTAAGAGGAGCTTACATCATTCCAGAGTTTTCTTGAGATTTAAACTAAAATAGTGTTAATATGGTCCAGCATTACATACTCTCACTCATAGATACACAAATGTTAACAAAAAACTCTCTACTCTAATTAGAAATGGAATTTAAAGAATATTACATTTTATGTCTAAGAATTAAACTTTTTATACATTTGGTTTTAATTAATGATGTATTAGTAATAATTATAATGTAGTTCTTAATATCTAAAACTTTATGGCTACATATATTAAAAAACAAAGCCTTACTTCAGGATGTGTGTGTGTACACCCATGTATGTGTACGCATGTTTATGAGACTGTGTGGTTGCTCCTTGGTATCTGAGACAGGGTACCAGGGACACCCCACTACAGATATGAAAATGCTTAGATGTTTAAGTGCCCTACATAAAATGGCAGAATATTTGCCTATCACCTCCAAAAGATTACTGCATATTTTAAATTAATCTAGATTGGTCATCAGTCTTTGTTATACTGTACTACTAGTCTGTATCTGTTAAATACAGTTTTCATCCACCGAAGGTGAAATCCGCAAAGAGGGCTGATTACATATCGTTTTAAGAAATGAGATGATGATCATCAAAATATTTCTACATACAAATACTTTCAAATAAAATCTGTGGGAGGTGAAGTAAACCTCGGCAATGGCTATAAAAGAAATTATGCGCACATATTAAATGAATAATAAAAGGCACAGAATCATCACAATTTTCATATTTTAGAGTACAGATATTAAGTGGCATGATAATTATTGCAATGTCAATTTTTACACTATTCTAGAAATTATGACCTGATAAACTATTTATGTTCAGGGGCTAACATATGTGCAGGCATTCCAGACTTGTTAAAGTAGGTAACGAGTGTGTTCCTTCAGCACCACTCAGCCTGACATCTTTCCAGAAGACCCCAGCACCGGGGAAGACAATCGCCCCACCAAGCTCTCAGGACACCTTGGGAACCAACTGCTGCCCGTGGCTGTTAACTCTCAGCTCTGCTTGTGAGTTCTGCGGCTGCAATATCTCCCACCTGTGGATCTGCTGTCACGATCTGCACTGTCCTCCCCTAGGACACGCTTGATACATGTCTTCTCATCACTCAAGTTTTCACGCAGACTGCCTCAGGATACACGAGCTTTCTCCAGATTATTTCTTACAACTACACGCCAGTGGAGTTTCCTCAAATACGGTTTTAGATAAAGAGGTCTAACTCCCTGTGACAGTCCTCAAGCCACGGCAAAGCTGACTGCTGTACTCACTGTTAGAATCAGATGTCCCCAGAGTCTAATGGCAGTTCCCGAGTCATGACACCTGAAGGGCAGTGAGCCTCTCGGCTTCCGAGGTAACTGGGGAAGCCATGCACTTGACTTTCCACAGAGCCAAATCAATGGAGCTATCTGATCTTAGCCTGCAATTTCCTTACTTCTATGCCAGAATATACATTTCTCTCTCTACACGTAAATTATCTCAGGTATTTTCTACAGGGACAGGAAGTTAACATATTCTCCATTCCATTCCTAAAACTTGAAACCAGGCTGAGCCTTTGATAATTCTGGCTACATTAACCACTGCATTTGAAGTTGAGGCGACTTAGTATAGAAGATGCTCTGTATGTAAAGTCCTCCCCAAGTCACATGTACATTTACTTTACTCTTTCTGAGCAGTTCCTAAGAAGAGTGGGACTCCTATACATTAGTTAGTAAACAGCTTCAGAGTTTATGTAATTTAGTCAGGTATGTAAATGACTAAAGAGACAATGTCAAGATTTAAACCCAGGTACACATTTTAATAATCCATGATGACATGTTATTTCCCTTTCATTTACTATCTTATCTGACTTGCCAAACAGCCTCCATTTTACAACATCAGCTTTAATAAAACACAGCAGGGAAGCAGCTGGGAATAGGACCTTCATGCTAGCAAAGCTTGGTGGAACTCGATGTGCTGGAGCCTGAAACAGAGACTCAGTGTAAGCGAGACACAGTCACAGAGCTAGATGCAGAAAGCGTCAAAATAAAGCTAGGCTAATTGGTTATCAATGAGCTGGACTTCTGAACATATCACACTATGATACTGTCAAATGATTAGGCCTTAACAACTGTCAAACTTTCTGAAATATAAACGTCCAGGTAAAGACAGTAGCTATTCTAATGGAAACAAACAGTCCCAAGAGAAGGATGCGGTTTCTGTACCCACAGCTACAGCATCAGCCCCTGGGCCACTTCTCAGGGAAAGAAAAGAAATCCTAAGCACACAGAGTAGACGAGAGCTCATCAAGCATATGTGTTCTAATTCATATGCACACATAGAAACAAGTTAAAACTCAAGATTAGAAGTTTACATGACTGAAAGACTGACCTCGACAGAAGATGGGAACAGTGTACTAGATGCAGGAAAGGCCTAACTCTGTACAATCAGTCTTACAGCAAATCAGAAAGCATGGAAGAGAGAAAGGTTAGGAACAACTAAAATCTCCAAAGCAAGTTCCAGTCAACGTAACAAATACAAGTCGCACCCACTCTCTCTGCGGCAGGACTTCCAACTTACCTGGAGAAGTCATAACATCAGCAAGAGACGCTGCTTCAAACTTAAGAAGTCAGGTCCCAAACTCTTTAAGAGAGATGAGTCAAATGTTGTACGCATATATGTCTCTGTACTTATGTACCCAATTACCAATAAATACACAAGCAAATAGAATTTGAAAACAGAAAGAGGAAACAGACCTATATTTAAATAAAAAACATACATCATAAAATATTTTATTTTTGTATTTCCCCTCCCTTTATTACAAAAATAAGAAACTATGGAGAAAACAAAATAAAATCATGGTTATCAAAAATATAGTGAAGCTAGATTTAAAAGGATACATTATTGTCACCACTGTCCTGACTGCATGGAAACTGTAGGTATTTATCACTTCACTATACATAGAGAGGTATAAATCAGCTTGGTGACAGATCAAACAAGAAGCTTATGAGCAATGAGATTTTCAGAAACACCTGAAAATTTTAATTATTTGTTTAACCCCTATAAAAATGTAACCAAATTGCGAAAATATAATCAAAGATTTGAAAATGACATAAGAAAAAGATGAAAGAAAGCTTACTTTCACTTCAGTAATTCTGACGTAAAGCTGAAGTTAGAAGGAAAGAGGACCGCCTTCACCACGATGGGTGACTGTGTTATAGGAAAGCCTTTCGCCATACCAAATGCACTTCCTGTACCATAACAGAGCCTACCATGGAGAGAAAGAGGTCATTTTTAAAAGTAAACTGTTGTTGTAAGGTAACTTTTAATTTGTGCACACAATGTAAATTGCTGTGGTGGATGCATGCCGGGTCACCGAAACCACGGTAGCTGAATTCAGATGTGACCCAGCAGCCCAGGTGTTCAGGAAAAGTGCTGTTAACAGTGAGGATTGATGATCTAATCAAACTGTCACAGCCAGATCCTCGGCAGGGGGGTTGGAGGGAGGTGGAGGAGGATAATATTCAGAAGGCAAGCACATGCTTAGTGTTACTTTCAATTGATGCTGACATTTTCAATTGTGAAAAGAAATTTTTTCCTAAGTAATATAGGAAACAACTCAGCTAACCTTCCGGAGGGCATCAGATAATCATAGTAGGTTGGTGTGCAAAAGCTAACTTCTCAGAAATGTGAGCACATTTGAAATACAAATAATAGGACATTTCAGAGATTTACTGCAGTAATCAACATTTTAATTACTTTCTGTTTTCTTAGATGTACAGTACGACTGCGATGAATATTCTCTCTATGGATAAGCCGAGCTATATTTTTACCCTGGTATTTGCATCTGGTTGAGAAAAATTCCCATAAGAATACAAATAACCAAGAGTCACATGCTGATTAATCTAAAACTTGTAAAGTCACGTGTTAATTAAGGTAATTAATATGTTCTTCCATGATAATGCTGTACATTTTTCACGTGGCATGACACATAGGCTGTGATTGGTCAGTCAGCTCTAAAAGCACAACGCCAACTCTGAAACAGAGAGGGCTGCTTTTGTTTGCTTTAGTCTGGTTGTGTTCCTTTGTGGGCTAAGGGCTATATTTGGAGGACTCATACATTGCATATACAATGCAGGTTAAAGGGCTGTACTTCATTGCTGTTGGCTGGTTTTTCCAACTGCCATGACTAAATGTGATTTTATAAATCTGAGTACACAGATGTTTATATATACTCAGAAAAATCACTAGACCGGCATGCAAGTGTGTGATCCACGAATAATTCAAGGAAGCAAAACACTGATCTCCATGCAGAAGACTTTTTTTCTCCTGTTAGATATTAAAATATGTTCAACGTGAAATAACACATTTTCTGAGACAAGTGTCTCGGTATGGCTACAGTAGCTACTAAAGTGCTCACAAAGACTGTGGAGACCCCAGATACACTCTCCTCTTACTCAGTTTTCCCAGCATCAGCCTTCGCTCTGCAGCCACGGACAATGAAGCTTGTAGAGCTGCTCCACATTTTCCAGGCACACATTATAAAGCATTCTCGAGAAAACTTCTCCCTCTGTCATAACTGATCTTTGTGAAACTGTATACCCCAGTTAGAATTAATATTGATAAAAACCATACTAACTTCATCCTTCATGGCAGACACATGGATCCAAGGTAACAAGACATACAAACATGTCAAATCAGAACAACCTCATACAGCACCAGAAAAACTGAACCAGTATTTCCAATATGCTTCTGAAAGTATTCGGATAAAATCTCAGGAGGAACAAAAGAAACCCCAGAAGAAAAAGCTTCAGTATTGCTAATGCTTACAAGGAAAGTATTTCTTAAAAGTAAACACTATGCATGTGTCTGTTTGTTTGAGGTTGGCCTTTCTGAGACAGTGCTTCACTCTGTAATCCAGGAAGAGGCCTAGTAACCTCTGTGTCCATCAGTCTGGACCCATAGGTGCTCTGCAGGGATCCTCCCTTCTCACTCTTAAGAGCTGGTAAAAGAGGGATACACTGCTATTCCCAAGACATCATGTATCCTTAACAAAACTTGGCTTAAGCATTTTAGTTATTTATACACAGAATTTATACAGAAAATTCCATTGGCATGAGAGTTAAAGGTGCCCACTGTCTGGTTGCCGGCATGGCAGAAGCATACCCATGAGCAGGGGGTGAGTTGAAGAGGGGCAACACTCTAGGGATATCCAGCAGCCACAACATCCTATGGACATCACAGGGCCACTTTTCACAGCTGCACAGGGGAGGGGATCCCTGGAGCGCGCCTGAAGTTCACAATAAACCGTCAGGAATGGCGGAAGCATTCCCACACACGTCTGTCCTACAGCTTTTATTGGACTCTAACAGGATACAAAGTAGCAAAGAATCACACACAAGGTGGGAGAGATGGGCCCAGCCCATACCAACAATCAACAGAAGAGGCAGGAGTAGTCTGAAGGCAATTTTATAAAGGAGGTTGGCATTATCCCAGCAGTTCAAAATGAGGACTTGTTGAATTCTGTATTGCTTGAGATATCTTAAAATTCCTACAGAATGGGAAAGAAAAAAACTCTTTCCCTCTATTGGCTGACTAATTGCCAGCTTGAAGACAGAACACTAGCTGTCATATTTATTGTTAATCTGTACACCATGATTTATTACAAACTTAATTACACAGGTTTGCCTGGCACATCAAGAGTTCAATAAAGCATGCGGATGAATTATATTAGCACATATAAAAGCACATAGTCTAAAGTAAAATTTTTTCTTCCACTATATAATCATTTAATATATGATAAAATTTTCCACTAAAGCATTGTTTTAAAAGAGGTGGGGGGGGGTGGTAATTCACAGAAGAATTTTACAAACAACTTGAAACAAAGAAAATTAAAGAGGTCTTTGAAGTTAATGTGTTTTAAACTCTACCACAAACATGTAGATTTACTTTAATAGGAAACTGGCAGGATCCCCTTCTCCGGCATTGCTGGTGAAATGCGACAACACACACAAGCACGTCCACCCAGCAGCACCAGCTGTGTCACTGGCACCAGGGAAATAACTTAGGGAAGATTAACGCACAGCACTGTTTACTTGGTAGAAACTTACAAAGAGTATTAATGCTCATTAAGGAGCAAATCATGACATCATGATACAATAAATAATAGACTAGGCCATCCAATTAAATAAATCTGTATTCATGAATTGATGAACAGTGGCCATAAGAATAAAGCAAAGCAAGCTATAAAATGGCAAGTATAAATACATGTATACAGCATATGTGTATTATATACACCGGAGAACTGAGAAAGGTTCCCGCTGAAGGACATCACACTAAGCCAAAAATTACTTCCCTTGAGGAATGAGAATTATTGTTCTGCTTACTTTATTCTTTGCAGCTACACATACTGATCACATTTTTAATAAGAAAATACATTTTATTTTAGCATAATTCTGATAAGAAATGAGAAGGAACAAGAAAACTTTACATATTATTTTAGAGTAAAATATCAATTTTTTTACCAGCGTCTTGTGATCAAATCCATTTTGAAGGAACTGAGTACTGTAAAGATTCCTGGAATGTTTGTTGTCCACATAGAGTGAGTGGCATGTACCTTCTGTCGTCTCCACGAGGTCACAGGTGTATGCCACTGCTCCGCCAACTCTTCCAGGGAGGAGCAGTGCCATTACTATCATTTACTACATGATATTATTGCCACCAAAAGCAAGAGAACCAAGAGAGTGATACATGCAGTTGTTGTCTGTTAAAAACTTTGTCTAATGCTCAAATGAATAGTATTTAACTACCCTTCATTACTGGATGTAACTGAATACACACACAGAAAATATAAAATCAACAATAAAAATGCTAACAGATAATTGAGAGACCATGGCACTTCACTCAGTCTCAATGAAAACACCCCACTGCTGTTTTTTGTGAACCATATTTGAAGCAGTCTTAATTGTTTTAAATATACACAGTAAATCTGACATAATAAAAATTATAAAATCAAAACATAAAAGAAATGGGAATTATAAAATGAAACACTTATTTGCTAATTTATAACTAATACCTGATATGTTAGCTTTGGAGTATCATAAAAAAAAAAAAAAACTCTCAGTATCTTTCCCTTTATCAGAACCAATAGTTTTTAAAATATAGCTAGCAACTGGTGACCAATCCAAAAATTTATTCAGCACTAATCATTACTTCAAAACAACCAGATTGTGACTAATGTTTGGATGACTAATTTTCTAGCCTGTTTGAAGAACAAAGAGAAACAAAAGCAAATAATAAGTTTAGAGTCACAGATTTCAAAAAAGATTTTTGAGAAAAACAATACAAACAACTTTTTAAATGATGCTGGTACGATGAACTTGACTACTAAAACTATGCCGACACCACAAATAACAGCTAGAATTATGTTTTCCCTACTAATAAACTGATTTACATTTTTTCTCATGAATGACAGAAACCACTGACAACACTTTCTGACAATAATAAAAGCACGCTTCATAGGCACCATGCTTCTGTATTACAGAGCATGTTGATACAGAGTCAACTGTGATGACATGTAGGCTGCTCCTCACTGTAATCTCTCTTCATCTCGCCCTCTCCACCCCGTCTCTATCTGCCCAATACCGTGATTACTCATGGTCCCAAAAAGAACTTAAGTAATGAGGAAAATGGGAATAGTAAGAGGGAAGAGGTTATAAGTTCATTTCCATTAAGCAAACTTAGAAGAAAGGAAGCAGAAAGGGAAAAAAATAATATCTAAAGATGGCAAAAAAAAAATGAGAAAGAAAGGTGGGGGAAGGAAGCAAGAATAACTAAAGTTTTATTTATTGAAAATGCTAAGAATTAAAATAATGAGAATAAGAAAAATCAGAGCTGAATGCAAAACAGCGATCGAATGCAATCTAACTAGCATAAGCCTAAAAGGAAGAGCACACTAAATTAGCACGAGAATAACAAGCAACAATAGAAAGATGGGATGAACATTAAGACCAAGAATTACGTAACTCAGATAAATTCAGAACTCTAACCAAATGTGAGTCATTGTGCTCAGGTTATGTTCATGTGAATATTTTTGATCAAGGAATATTAAAATGTAGGGAACGACTGCATGTGAACTGCAAGGACAGTCTGTTTTTACTTTTTGAGGAAAGAAAACCTGCTTTGATTCAAGTTATTAAAAGCCAGGACTTGTGTATGAACAAGTCATCACAATTCACAGCGGTACTTTTGGTCAACCAAATAAGAAGTCAAAGTAAAATGTGCTTTGGCTGCAACACCAGCAAAGACATAACAGTAGCCATTTTCCCCGAACAAAACCACTGCTGAAATAGAACCCAAGGGACAAATGTAGACAAAACTGATCTTAATAGTCAAGATATAATTAAGCAGTCATTCCACAGCAATTTGTAGCATAAAAGAGCATCATATGTACAGAAAATCTTGGTAACAGATAAACACAAGGAAAATAAAGGATAAAAATAAGGAAAGTTATAACTTACTAGTGTTAGCATTCAGAAGAAACTCTGACCATATATGCTATTTTGGTATCCTTATCTAATGGGATCTTTTTATATTCTCTTATTATATACGTTATTCTCAGCAGGACAGGTCATATGCAATATAAACCAATGTCACATCTCTTCAGTTAATTCCATGTGAGTTTCAAAATCAAAACTTGAAAGGGTTGGAAATTGAAAATAAAAATGACTTGAATTTATGATTGAAACAATGAAATCTGAAGGAAGTTAAATAGCAGGAATTCTCTTTAGTGATATTATCAATTGACATTGGTGGAAGGTTTTCCTGAACCTAAGGTACTGGGAATGCTTTCGTCCTGTGGGAAACAGGCTTGCAAAATAGCAAATTTACATATTTCACTGTTGTTTTCCTACCAAAGAGGATCAAACCTCTGTGCTAAATTGAAAATGAATTACAATGTTGCTGAAGGTTTAATTGCTAAGTAATTTGTTTAAACAGTTTAAACAATTTACAATTTTGGTCAACATAAAAATTTGTGGGCAATCATATGGGAAAACTCATAAAACCGCAGCAAATTCCTAGTAATCAAAGTTTTATAGACTGAAATCACCCTTAACCAACAAATTATCATTAGGA